>NC_037672.1:79670774-79911315 GCF_003255815.1 Theropithecus gelada
CTCTGTCGCCCAGGCTGGAGTGCAGTGGCCGGATCTCAGCTCACTGTAAGCTCCGCCTCCCGGGTTTACGCCATTCTCCTGCCTCAGCCTTCCGAGTAGCTGGGACTACAGGCGCCCGCCACCTCGCCCGGCTAGTTTTTTGTATTTTTTAGTACAGACGGGGTTTCACCGGGTTAGCCAGGATTGTCTGGATCTCCTGACCTCGTGATCCGCCCATCTCGGCCTCCCAAAGTGTTGGGATTACAGGCTTGAGTCACCGCGCCCGGCCTAGAATTTTGTTAAATTAAATCTGAAAGATCAATATAGCAGTGTTAATATACAATGATAAGCTTATTTTATTCACAGTTAAAAGTGAACATTATCAAGTCACATTCAACTTATTGTTAAATTTTAATGTTCAAAAAATGTATTTTCAAATGTCCTTATCTTTGTGCAAGATACCTTTACATTTGGGAATGTGAAATAAGACCATATTGATAATCATTAAAATAAATTCAATTGAATCCAAGTAAAGTTTGAAATGCAAACTACTTCACAGACCATGTTAGAAAAAGAAGTCACGTAAATTACAAACCTTAGCATATTAACAGTCAAATTAAGTGAACTTCTATTTATAATTATAAACCTGCACATTGAAATCATTATGGGAATTTTTCATAAGTCCAAATGTCTAAATAAGGGTACCTAACTAAATTATATATTAATAATAAATTTTACTTTGCTATATATCAAAATAATGGGAAAAATGAGCTTGCTTGGTTAGCAAATGTTTAACACACATTCTTGGATCTATGTTGTCTTTCTGTCTCTCTCTCCCTGCCCACTCTCTCTCTCACACACACACACAAGCACACACACACAAATGCAGAGGCTATTCATCTTTCAAGATGCTTTATAGATGCAGTAGTCTATGTTTTGTAGTTTATTGATCATAATGTCATAAACGATCTACAATTTCTGGAATAATTACATTATGCCTGTTTTGTTTTTTCCTTATTGTTAGTATTTTACACAGAATATTATCCTTTGACTTTTTTTAACCCAATAACTATTCAACAATCAGTATATTATCTGAACATCCAAAGTGATATTTTTAGATTTCTGCAATATCAAAAAGCATAGAAAAAAATCCCAAAAGTGTCTTAAAGGCAAAGTCTACTTCATGGTCTCATCAACCACAAAACAAAGTACTTTGCTTTGCACTTAGAAGATATTCAATAAATGTTTATGTGGTTTAATAGCATGGAGTGAAGGGAAGATACTGTAATTTCATAAGATCTTTAAAAAGCAATTTGGTTTAATGTGAAGAAAATTATGCATAGAATACTGCCATCAATTTTGGAAAGAGGAAAAATGTATTTGCGTACATTATTCAAAAATGGAGAAATGAACCTAAAACAAACAAGCAAAACCAGCTTTCAGATCAAAGGAAATAAGAGTCAAAAGAATTATATAAATATTTTCCATAACTACTAAATAGAAGTTGTTTTTAAATTTTAAAATTCTAACAAGTTAATAAAAAATAGGCACAGCTTGTATAGAATTAATAAAAATAACTACATTGGGAGGAGATATTTATTTCAAGTGAGTGTTAAAACAGAGTAAATTGGTTGTTTATTCCCAATGTGATATACACTAAGAAAAAAATTAGAAAAGGAAAAGTCCTCAAATTGTTTTCAGTAATCATACTTTTGAGTGCTACTATGGTTTTCCTCAATGTGCTACACAGGACAAAGCAAATAAATAATAATGATATCATTAAGAATTGGAATTTTGAACATGAGAAAAAGGAGACACACATGTGAGAGGAATTTGGTTAAGAAAAAAATCCTGAATTCCTGAATTTGCTAAATTTGACTTGGAGTATAAACATGAATATATGGTATACTGTATATATTTTTTAAATATGTGATACTTCTGTTCACTAAAAAAGTGAACTGAGCAGTACTTATTGTTCCTGAGCAGCAGAAACAAGAATTCTTTCACCCAGATTTTTGTCTCCAAATAGCATTTCTCACAAAGGAACTAGGGTTCTTAAAAAAATTTTAGATTTCAAGCTGGGACAGCAAATATACATGTTGCATCCAGAACATATTGTCAAACCAGACAGTAAGAACACAAAGACTGCTGTGATCATAATAAAAAGGACTCAGGAGCCAAGTAAGAGAAACTCACACTATCCAAAGCTGGCAAGTTTGAACACCAATAAGAATTACAATTTTACTTAGTTAAGACAAATTAGGTGTTTAAAATCCATAAGCTCTTAATAACATATATTTTTACAAAACAAAATTGATCAATCTGCAAGGATACTGGGAGCCAACTCATTATTTTGAATACTGGTAAATGAGAAAATTACCAATACATTTATATTGCAGTTCTATCCTATATGCTCTGAACTCAGCAAAACAAATATTTGATGGAAGATAATTTTTTATTCATCAAAGTAGTTCAGATAATAATTAAAGTTATTTAATTATAATATCACCCTTTTATAACCCTTTATGAAATAATGGATCTAGCAGTAATCATCAATGGCTACTAAATTCACAAAAAGAGAAAGAGTCAGATATTAAGGGCCTTTTATTGGAATATAATAGTAGCTGTCACATATTTTTGCTAAAAAAATTCAAACCTCAGTCTGATCAATTTATGAGAAAAGGAGCAGTGGACCCATTCAGAAATACCACAAGAATGCGATCAGGGCATGGTGGCTCACACCTGTAATCCCAGCACTTTGGGAGGCCAAGGCAGGCCTATCACTTGAGATCAGGAGATGGAGACCAGCCTGGCCAACATGGTGAAACCCCATCTCTGCTGAGAATACAAAAATTAGCCTAGCATGGTGGTGCATGCCTGCAATCCCAGCTACTCGGGAGGTTGAGGCAGGAGGATCACTTGAACCTGGGATGAGGAGGTTAGCCTGGGCAACAGAGCGAGAATCTGTCCCAAAAAACAAAAACAAAACAAACAAACAAAAAATAATGTAATCAGCAAGATACAGACTAGGGGAAACTATAACACAACCTTCAAGATTTTTTCAACAAATAATTGCAGAAAAAAAAAACACACACACACAAAATAGTCAGTTGGAGATAGGAGCTAAAGATTAATAGAAACTTTAGAAATATGTTCACTAATTGCTATACATAGAATTGGTTGGGCACCTGATTTGAATAATTAATTTCTTAAAAAGACTGAGAATTGTGGAAATTTAAACAATTTTTGTATATCCCAAAAAAATTACGGAATTTTTGTCAATATTCTGTGTCATAATGGGGTAATATTTTTAAATGAGTTATCTTTTAGAGATATATTAAAAATACTTAAAAGTGATATGATGTCTGGTGTTTTCTCCAAACTAATCCAGGAGAAAGGAAGAGAAATAGCATGGTAGTATAGACAAAATAATTAGACAGAATTAATAATTAATGGAAGCTAGATGATGCAAATCTGGGGATGAATTATATAGTTTCTCATATTTTGTATACATCTAAAATTTTCATAATAAAAACATTTGAAATACTAAAAAAGTTAAAGTAAAAAATAAACCAAACAATTGCCTGAGTCTTGAAAGCCCCATGTAACCAGAACAAAAATAAAAAAGGAAGAGAATGGCCCAGGGAAAATGTTCAAGGAACAATCCATTTCCCATGTCCTCTCCTAGTACGTCCTTGGTCAAAGCCCTCAAGTTTTGCTATCTTTTGCACCTTCTGCCTGAAGGAATGATGCAGTCAATGAGGCTAAGGAATCGAAATGAAAAAAAAAAAGACAGAATACAAAGACATTTTTAAGATCATGAGCTATCGAATTGACCATCTGTATCTCAGGATAAAATGTTTAGCAAAAACAATAAAAACCAAAGATGGAATCTGTAATCATTATTTGCCCACATTCTTATCTGAAAAGTAGCACTAGGGAAGGAACAATAGAAAAATAGATCTACATTTGGTTTTTATTCATTCAGTAGCATTTCATATATATGAAAACCAACAAAACTACTAAAATCAGGAGTGGTCGTTATTTTTTCATCGATCAAAGTGGACAGTTAAGAGAAGACACTCTCTGAAGTCTATGCATCAGTAAACAGATGTTCAAGCATATTATATAAATTTATAAAGTTAAATGTGCACCAATATGAAAGTCGAGATAGCAGATTTAGAAAGTTTATTAAGAAACAAGTAAACAAAAGCAGAATCTGTGAAATAAGCAAAGCACTAATAAAATAAAAATGACAGAAGTATGACACATGATACATATAGAACATACTATTATGATGACAGAAGATACTACTATAACATGCTACTTACATTTCTTTTTAAGAGATCATGAAACATTTATAAAAATTGATCAAGTGAAATGCTCAATAAATCGCAAAGTAATTTTTGAACTACAGATTCTATCAGCTAAAAACTATGCAATCATTCTAAATAGTGTTAAAATTCAGGAAAGAAACAAAAATATTTAATGGGCCAGGTGCAGTGGCTCACACCTGGAATCTCAGCACTTTGGGAGGCCGATTCAAGCATATCACTTAAGGTCTGGAGTTCGAGACCAGACTGGCCGATGTGACGAATCCCAGTCTCTACTACAAAAACACAAAATTTAGCCAGGTGTAGTGGAACACGCCTGTAGTCTCGGTTACTCAGGAGGCTGAGGCATGAGAATCACTTGGACCCAGGAGGTGGAGGTTGCAGTGAGTCGAGATCACACCACTGCACTAGGGCCTGGGTGATAGAGCAAGATGACTCTGTCTCAAAAGTAATAATTATTATAATTATAATAATATTTAATGTTATTTCAAATATTTTAAACTCAAATCAAAAAGTACATAAAACATAAATGCCTAATTATTTTAAAAATTATTGTAGCAGTAATTGGGACCGTTCACGAACATTCCATTTATTTTTTATTGGTAGGCACGTGGTCTATTTCTCCTCTGATATTTCCATGTCAATAAGCATGAAGATATCAATTCTTTCCAGTTTATTTACAAATTAAATGACATCCCTTTAAAAAAAACCAACGTTTTAATGGAATCAGAAAAACTGATTTTAATGAATGAGGTACCTTTACAGAAGAGAAAAAAAAAATGACAAAAATAGATAGCTTTTTTTTTTTTAACTGTGGTAGAGTATTCCAGTAAAAGCTTCTAGAAAGACAGAGTAAACCGGTGAGGTACTGAGAACAGATATAGGCAAGTGAAGCAATGAACAGAAGAGAGATTGCAGAAACAGACTGATATTATATATAAATAAGAATTTCATTCATTATTAAGTTGGCCTTTGAATTTAGCAAGAAGTATGCAGTTTACTCAACAAATAGTTTGAAGATAATGTTTAGAATTATTCAGAAAAAAAGTAGTGAAATCCATACTTCATGCCTACCTAACAAAAATTCTAGTAGCTTAAATAGTTTAATATATGAAAGATATAATGATATGCTTTTATTAGTTTGGAGGTAACAAATTATTTCTAAGTATGACACAAAACACAGAAGTCATAAAGGAAAAGATTGACTTACAGAGTTACATAAAAATGCAAAACTTCTAAAATACAAAAGCTATCAATAAAAACTTAAAAGTTAAAATAAAGAAAATATTTTTAATTTAGAAAAAAAAATAGCTTAACATTCTCAATATATAAATTACTCCTAAAAATCAAAAGGAAAATATAAATGATCCAATAGAAAATACAGTCGAAGTTTGTTTAGAGGTTTCTCACAGAGAAGAGAATAAAAGTGGCCACTAATCATATATGAAAATCTGTTCAAACATAATATTCTGTTAAGAAATTGATATCTATTTTTCATTGCACAGATAAATTTAAAAATTTGTACATTTATTTTTGATAAAGTAAGTTGGTGAATTCGTTGAGTAAAAATTTGTGGAACCTTAATGAAAGGTAATTTTTCATTGCCTATCACTCTAAGGAATTTATTCTTTAAAAATATTCCTATATGTTTACAAAGACATGTGTACAAGCTATACACTTGTTTTTAAATAAATTAGATTAGAAACCATATAAATGCCCAACAAAATATGTAAATGGTACACAAATTATGTTTCTTCTATATTCAGCAATACTTTGTAGTAATTTTAAAAATAGTATAGCTATTCTAAATACGGGTTTCTCTGCATGTATTAGTAAGTTAAAAAATCAAGTTGTAGAAAAAACAAAATTATCATTTATTTTATTATATTTATAAAAACGAATCAGACATAATGTGTGTGAAAGCATATGTGTATGTATGTATTCATGTTTGTGTTTAAATTCATAGAGCTATGTCGGAAAACATTTGCAGAAAACTGAAAAATGTTACAGTTAGTAGCAAAGAAAGGCTACTTTGAAAAATGTTACAGTTAGTAGCAAAGAAAGGCTACTTTCTATTTTAAGTTTTTGCATCTACGTGGTTTAAATTTTTCATAATAAAATGTATGTAAAATAAGTGGAATTATCTAGATTTTTTCAAAATCCAAAAGGCCTAGCATCAATGCTAGGTCTGGTAACTACCATTACGGTTACTTTGAGACTCAGTTTTCATATGAGCAATAGGGATTAAATAGAAGTGGCTCATTCTCAGGGTCTCTGAAAAATAAAATCCTTACAAAAACTGCAAAAAAAAGTCAAGCAAACTTAATATATTATTATTATTATTATATTCGTATGACCCTTTGGTTCTATCAGTGGTGTATCATATTGCCCACAGGATAATACGATATATAGACAGATAATGCTCCTCTGCCCGTCAGAAAACCTGAACAAATCAGCCTTATCTACAAAAACAGTCTATGTGGGCAATACTTATCAAATACATATTAGAATGAAGTTCTGTCTCAAAAGAAGCTTCATGTACCTTGAAATCATATTTTACCTTTATAAGTAAAATGTACATTTTTAACTAAAACTACCTGGTTTCTCCCTTTGGAGAGACAAAAAAAAAAACTAAATTTCTTGGAATAGTTTTCACACATCGTAGAGTGTTAAATAAATGCCAATTGATTTCTCCTCACTTGGTTGTCTTTATGTCAAGGTAAGTCTAGCCAGTCTCACCTATAACTTACTCATTTCCCTAAGCTTTAACAGACTGATTCTTCTTAATAGAACAATTATGCCCATGTAACTAAATCAATCATTCTTCATGAGGCATAGGGTTGCATTTACTCATCTGGATCAGGAAGTCTGAGGATAATGGTTCATTAAGAAGCAAGCTTTTCCTAGCCACAAAAAAATCATGAGGCTTATTGGCAAAGAATCAGTTTTTACTCATTGTTTGAGTAAGAAGGAAAATCTTAAGAGGGTCAATTTGTTTATAATTGGCTTGGAACACTGCCCTTTCCTTTAAAGCCTCATAGTGACAGAATTGCTTATTTTTACTTCAGAATAATTATTTTAAATTAGGACCATACATTTATGGGATTACTGACCCTGGAAATCTTTTATGAAAAACAAACAAAATCATCTCTGATTATCAAATTTTAGATAACATCATATTAATAACCTAAAGCTGTTTTGAAATAAAGAAAACGTGTCTTTATGTTAAGTCATATTCAAAATATGGAGAAAAGAGTAACTTAACATTTAGAACAGGATCCTAAATGATTTCTCTCTTTCCCATCCTAAGCAGCATATTTGAATTGATGACTTGCCAAATTCACATAAAAAAAAAAATCTGTTACTCCCATTTGAACTTGGTCATTTGCAATAAGAAAAATAAGTATGTGACTCTAGAAAAAAAGGTGACGGTGAAAATGTTTCTTGTCTCTAAGAAGTTCATCTCTAAGGTTCCTGCTAGCTATGAAATACCATGAACATGAACCAAAGACAACTAGACTGCAGAGATGTAAAAATAACCTTCTGATTACTTACCAAGAGAAGAATGTGTATGAGAACTGACATACAACTCTACAGAAGCACGTAAAAGTCAAGCCCTTCTTTCCCCAGACCAGAAAATGCCCCTGTCTGTAGTGATAGCCTGTTTGGGGAACACTTTCTCTTTGATTGCGCTTTCCTTTTTTGCAAGCTAGTATCACTTGGAAGTGGCAGCACAATGCCTAGGAGGACTTTCTCAGCGAGGCATTTATTTATGGAGAGATGGGCTAATAATACCAATGGGAAGAGTCGGCGGGAGATTTGCATCTCACTTCGGTATATTAGCCTGATAGAATCAGCTTCCCCTGTTTCTCAAACTGTCCTGTACCTGACAAAGTGACCTACATTTTGGCAGCCCTTCCTTCAGTGCAAACCTTCTAGCAAAAAAGCAAATGCCCTTTGAATCCCAGGCATAAAACCAACAAAAAAAAAAATTCAAAGATGCCATAATGGTAACTTTCATATTTTTTTCCATTGTATATTAAAATTGGTATAGTTAGGAAAAATAAAAAAAAGAATGAACTCTGTAGCAATTAAAAGAGAATAGCCTTTTAATAGCTCAAGTCTTTTTAACCATAATCCCTACCAGAAGTTATTAGCCAATACCTGTTCTTTATTAATGAGCTCTTATTGTTATGCCTCATGAATGGTGTCTTATCAAAAACTGCATTTCTAAGCCACTGATTTATGCTTTTAAATTGTTTTCAAAAATATTTCTTTACTGTCCCAATAAATTCTTTTTTTATATAATTTCATAAATAAAAAAGTGACACACAGATGGTAAATATAGGACCATAATTTTGTGGGTGAGAAAGCTAAATCCTATGTGCAAGTTAGGGATTTTAGAATCCCAGCTGTTGATTCAGCTGCCGCAGCAAAATCTCCCAAATGTGGTATTAGTGGGAGCTACTAGGTGCTGAGCTCGCTCTACCCTCCTGTTTCCAAGAGTGACCTGAGGTGACCTCAATTTGAAAACCAACTTATTTACAAAGTATCTATTGCCTGAAGAATAGGATTATATCACCTTTTCACAAATTGGACTCACACAAATCCCGGGTCAACTCCAAGGAAAAAATAAATCACTTGTCCGAGTCATACAGAAAGCCATATAACAGCTATTACTAAGGACCTCAAGCTAAAATCCCTCAAGAATATAAGGTCTGTGAAAGTGGGGACTTGTCTGTTTTGTCCTATGTTCTATCCCGTCTTGATTAACAATGCCTTAAAATAATCTGTCTAAAATTGGGAAGCTGGGAGATCTATTGCTCATTTTCAAGACAAACCAAAGAATTGTTCACTGCTGTGGTTTGGTTCACTTCTGAATGTAGCACCCTATTTGACCTGCAGAAGCTGCAGACACACAGGTGCAAGTATCGTACTCAATTTCAAGGTGGCATGTTGTAATACATTGTTAACAGCTCTGAAATCTGATCATCTTACAATCAGTAGAGTTTTACTATTCACTATTGGTCAGTTCTGACACAGTGGTCATTGTGAATGTCATTATTTGGTTGCTCCTCCTATGACATGACTGGAAAATTTCCTCCCTAAACATTTCAATGAATAAACCATTTAAGGATCTTTTGAAGAAAGAATATGCATCCTGATTGTTGCCTATCTTTCGAAAAGATCAAGAAAGTAACTTATAGGAAGGATATCAGGTACTTGGAAGAAAATCCTATCAACAGTAATAGAACATTTTAAGAAATATCCCATTACTAATGTTCTTCATGACACAGAACAGGAAAGTATGTAGAAAAATTCAGATATCAATGACACCGAGTCTCAGGAATTCAGTTATATTACACTGAATATGAAGACATTTTAGAACTACATTAATAAATGTACTTCACTTGCAGCTTTCATTTTTATGTATGTAGTAGGATGTTTAAAAATTACATAAATAAATTTAAAAGAATTTCTTCCATAATAAAAAAATAAAAACTAGAAGTGATAAAAATAAACATTAGGATTATATCACAGTATAATTGGCAACAGGTTTTTTTTTTTTTTCTTTCTTAGTGGTGCATAGAGGTGTGGTTTTTAACCATTAGCATCTTAGATTCCATAAAATACCGTATATCAGTTCAATTCTCACCACAACCCTGTGTATAAGTAATAGTTTCCCATTATCTTTCTTCTTAAAGCTTTGAAGGGTCCGAAAGAGAAGTTTGTCAGTAGGGAAAGAAGTAAGAGAAAGAGAAAAGAATCCAATTATATCCATTACCTAAAAATAGGCAGCCTGCCCAAAGAAGATGGGAAAACCAGAAAAAGCCTTATCTTTGAATGAATATTAAACTGTCCATTAATACAGAAACCAGAGACTTTCATGCCATGAATCAATATGTAGTTTGCTATTTACAGTCGCCAAACACTTGCTATTAACAAAGAGTGAATTTAAAAGTCATGGGTATTGCCTGAGTTTTCATCAAAGATTAATGAAAAGTCTTTTCTGTTTCAGCAGGGGGACAAAAAGACAGTAAGAAGACAAAAATAAAGTTGCTTTTAGGATTATTTCTCCATACATTTTTCCTGTTCAGTGTACCTACTACATATGGAGTAAACTCCTATAAGAAAGTCCCAGTGTAATTAATGTAGTTGTCTTGCATATGTTTTCTTTATATGTAGATGCAAGATGCACATAGAAATAGGTAACATAGAAATATAGATATACAGGTATAGATATAGGTTTTCCCCCCAACAGACCACATTCCTGAATGGTTTTTGTAGGTGATTGGGCAGGGCCTGGTGACAGTTTTGCAACAGGATATAGGGATAAAGAACCAGCATGCAGGGAACTAGAGACCTTCCTTTCTCCCAATAGTATCTGAAAAATTAAAAAGAGTATTGGCCAGGTGCAATGCCTGACACCTGTAATCCCAGCACTTTCAGAGGCAAAGATGGTAGGATCCGTTGAGTTCAAATGTTTGAGACCAGACTGGGCAACATGGCAAGACCTGTGTCTACAAAAAATTACCAAATTAGCCAGGTAGGGTGGCTTGAGGTTGCAGTGAGCCGTGATGGAACCACTGCACTCCAGCCTGAGCAACAGAGTGAGACCCTGTCTTAGAAAAGAAAAAGAAGAAAAGGAGGAGGAGGTGAGAAATAGAAGAAGGAGGGAGGAGGAGGAGGAGGAGGAGGAGGAGGAGGAAGAAGAAAGAAGAGGAGGAAGAGGAAGAAGAGGCAGCCGCAGAGGCAGTGGAGGCAGCAGCAGGGGAGGAGGAGGAGGAGAAGGAGATTTCATTGTTGTTTCTTTGTTCTGCTCCTACCCCTAAATCCATCATGCAAGTCTGTGTTTATCTCAGATTCTGATGTTTCTCTCTCAGAAACCAGTGCTCTCACACCGGAGGCTGATTGCAAAGTCTTTCTAGAGCAGTTCACTGACTTGAGCCTAAGGATAAAAGTCATTGTTGTCAGCCTATTTGTTTACAAGAGAAATAAAGAGGCAGTTACAAGGCTGTTTAATGAATCACTGTTCTCATTACTCCCTGGCCCATTCCCTTGCACAAGTTAGTTCTGACTTTCAAGTCTCTAGAGAAGATCTATGCTTATATCTAGTGCCCAGGGCCACAGTTTTCTCTTTTCTTTATCCCTCAGTCTTATTTTTATTTCATTCTTTAGGAATTCTTTTAACTTTTGTTATTCTGAAGGAAAGTTTTCTTGATTTCTAATGACAATATTACTTCTTTGTTGTTTTTAAGGTTTTTCTGTAATTGAAGCAGAATCCTCAGAAAAGAGGAAATAGATAATTGAGCTTAGTATTCAGATTCTTTCAAATGGTTGGATTCAGCCAGAGAGATGTTTCATTTTTTTCTTTTCTTTTCTTTTCTTTCTTTTTTGAGCCATAGTCTCGCTCTGTCGCCCAGGCAGGAATGCAGTGGCACCATCTCGGCTCACTGCAACCTCCACCTCCCGGGTTCAAGCAATTCCATATAGAAACAGCAAAATTTAATCTGTGATGTATCAGGTGGCAAGTTTAAGCTAAGCCACATGTAAATGGAAGTTATGTGGAAATAGAAAAGCCCCTCAGAGAGGAAGTGTTTCCAAAGAGATAAAAGGTGTGGTTCTAGTTCCATGTCTTCCAGCTCCATCCTGTAACCCACCTGAACTGTCAGGTTCCCCTCTATAGATTTTTGGAAAGAGATTTAAAAACAAAAAATGAAAACACAAACCAATGATGTTCTCAAGTGATAAATAGAAAAGTCATTTTATTTTATTTTATTGCTTTTGAGAGACAGTCTCAGTCTGTCACCCAGACTGGAGTGCAGTGGCGCAATCTTGGCTCACTGCAACCTCCGCCTCCCAGGCTCAAGTGATTCTTGTGCCTCAGCCTCCCAAGTAGCTGGGATTACAGGAGCATGCCACCACACCCAGCTAATTTTTGTATTTTTAGTAGAGATGGGGTTTCACCATGTTGACCAGGCTGATCTCAAACTCCTGACCTCAGATGGTCTGCCGGCCTCAGCCTCCCAAAGTGCTGGGATGACAGGTGTGAGACACCATGACTAGCCCAGAGAGACACTTTTCAAACAATGGCAGTAATTATTAATAACATACTAAATGGATCTTTGTCAGAATTTGAATGGTTATTCTTTAGATTCAGCTTAAATAATTCAAATATTTTCAAGCTTCTCATTTGTGTGTGTGTGCAGAAATATTGGCATGAAATAGAGTTATTTTTCATCTTCTAAGAACTGGAACAAAATTGAAAATGCCTTTTCTGGCTGAGCACAGTGGCTCATGCCTGTAATTCTGGCATTTTTGAGAGGCCAAGGCAGGCGGATCACTTGAGGTCAGGAGTTTGAGACCAGCCTGGCCAACATGGTGAAACCCTGCCTCTACTAAAAATACAAAAATTGGCCAAGCCTAGTGGCACAAGCCTGTAATTCCAGCTACTTGGGAGGCTGAAGCACAAGAAACACTTGAGCCTTAGGCCGAGCGCTGTGGCTCAACCCCGTAATCCCAGCACTTTGGGAGGCCGAGACGGGCAGATCACGAGGTCAGGAGATCGAGACCATCCTGGCTAACACAGTGATACCCCGTCTCTACTAAAAAATACAAAAAACTAGCCGGGCGAGGTGGCGGGCGCCTGTAGTCCCAGCTGCTCGGGAGGCCGAGGCAGGAGAATGGCGTAAACCTGGGAGGCGGAGCTTGCAGTGAGCTGAGATCCGGCCACTGCACTCCAGCCTGGGGGACAGAGCAAGACTCCGTCTCAAAAAAAAAAAAAAAAGAAAGAAAAAAAAAAGAAACACTTGAGCCTGGGAGGCTCACTTGCAGTGAGCCAAGATTGTACCACTGCACTCCAGCCTGGGTGACAGAGTGAGACTGTCTCTCAAAAGAAAAGAAATAAAATAAAATAAAATAAAATAAAATAAAATAAGACTTTTCTGTTTATCACTTGAGAACATCACTTTTTGTGTTTTCGCTTTTTTGTTTTTAATCTCTTTCCAAAAAACTGTAGAGGGGAACCTGACAGTTTAGGTGGGTTACAGGATGGAGCTGGAAAATAGGGAACTGGAATCACACCCTTTGTCTCTTTGGAAACACTTCCTCTCTGAGGCGCTTTTCTATTCCCCCATGACTTCCATTTACATGTGGCTTAGCTTAAACTTGCCACCTGATACATCACAGATTGAATTTTACTGTTTCTATATTATTCATTTCATTTTCCTCTGTCTCTTGAAAAAGGCTTCTCATATGAGATTAGAAGTAGTTGTGGCACACAATGAATAATAGACCAAAAATCAGGAGATCTTATTAGCCAAGATCTTATTAGGTCAAGTGTGAGGTTTGGCCTTTGACTTGAGGTTGTATATGTTGGCATACTTCTGGTGTGTTGTGTCTCATTTCCCTTGATTCTTCCCTTAGGGTGAGCTGCTGCATGGGCTGTGGCCTGCTAGCATTTGATAGGTGAGCATGCGCAGTGTGTTTACTGGAGTTACATGCATGCTCATCTGAGACAGTCTTCCCATACCGGTCAGATGCCCCTGGAAGATCACATACTAGCTAAACTCTGCCATTTTGCCTCGTAGTGTGCATGCTTGAGCTCATTTACCCAACTCCTGAGATCTTAGGAAGCTGCCGATCACTAGTTTCAGGTGTGTCCTATCTGTAGGGCGACTGCCTTTCCCTGGTGCTGGCTGCAACCTATTATTATTTTAGAGAGGCAGTGTGACAACGGCCTGACCATCACCTGATGGTTGCCTGACTTTCCTGGTGGGGTGTGGGGGCCTCTCCTGCCCTGTTACTGTCTGAATAACCACTAAAACAATCTCAGTTCAAAATCTAGCCAGATGTTCAACTTGTCTTTAAACCTCTAAGACTCCTTCATTTCCAATAAAATGACATTAATAAGAAATTTCACGGAGTTTTCGGGATCACATGTGCATTTTTTAAATGGGAGAGCATTATAAAATCTATATAAAACTTAGTTGTTATTAAATGGAAAACATCATCTTTTATAGTGAGAGTTGACATCATCTGGCCATAAGCTTAATTTAATATGAATTATAAACATTTTTTCACATCTAGTAATTTCTTCTTTCTCAATTTGGATATAATAGGACACAATTCAAAATATGCATTCACTACCTGAGGAAAATATACCTGTCATTTTTCTGAAATCAATGCTTCTGTTTCTCACTAGCAAGCTAAGTGGAAAAGGTATATACAGGTCAAATGTAGCAGGTTAGACTGTAAAAAAAAATTATACATAACTCTCGACCTGATGGAGGGTATTCACTTTCCCTAAAACAATCTTTTAACCACTGAAAACTAAACTTCAAATTTCAGAAGTTCAGTTGAATTTAAGCACCCCCAAAATTTGGCTGTTGATCTAAATGTTATTTGAAACTTTATACCACATATAATTATACTGAAAATTGTATTAAAACAGGATGACTGTCTGGTACTATTTTCATGCATTTTGCCTTTTTATATAACCATAACAGAGGGTCAGAAACATACGTAAAAATAATTTATGAAAATAAGCCACATTTTTTGGAAATATAGGACAGGACTAAAATTGGATCATGCTTATCATGTATAAAGTTCAAATTGTTTTAAATGCATTCCCACGCAGCAGTTCAAGAAAGTGAAAAGTAAATGGTTCAGGTAATGGTTTTCTCTTTAAGGTGTGAAAGCAGATAATACAGCGATGTAAAGAAAGCCACCAATTTCTTCACATATAGTAAGATAAGAATTGTTATTCCATATGTAGAATACTGGAGAGTATGTATATGAAATACCCATCTTGCTATTGGCTGATAAAGGTTTACTTAATCAAAGACTATAAAATTCTCGAAGATGGGAGCTGTGGTGGCTCAGGCCGGTGTCCTGGTGCATAGGGAAGTGAGACTACGTGTTCACGGCCAGCATGGGCAACATTATAAACCTCTCATCCATTTAAAAAAAAAAAAAAAGGCCGGTCACAGTGGCTTACACCTGGAATCCCAGCACTTTGTGGGGCCAAGGCGGGTGGATCGCAAGGTCAGGAGTTTGAGACCAGCCTGACCAATATGGTGAAACCCCGTCTCTACTAAAAATACAAAACAATTAGCTGGACATGGTGGCACACGCCTGTATCCCAGCTACTCAGGGGGCTGAGGCAGGAGAATCGCTTGGACCCAGGATGAAAAGGTTGCAGTGAGCTGAGATTACGCCACTGCATTTCAGCCTGGGTGACAGAGTGAGATTCCATCTCAATTAATTAATTAATTAATTAAATACAATAAAATAAAATTCTTGAGGATAAAAATTGTACTATATTTGAAAAGACATCAGCTAATTTGAGTTTTATCTCCATTTAAGGTCAATGAATTTGCAGCTATGGGATATAAATTTAATTCCCCTCCCTTTTCCAAATAGTATTCCACAGCACAAGTAGATGTTACTATCAGTTACTTTATTTTAAAACGTGTAAAAGAATAACACAATTTTTAAAACCTGAAAAGTACTCCGAATTTGTACGTGAACTATACCATTGTCTCATTCCCTAAAGGAAAGAGAAAGAGCAAATAGCATTTTTTGATGTCTACTCTGTGTCAAGTTTTGTTTTCTCATACTATTTCATTTGCCATCATTGTAGTCTTGATTTAAAAAAAAGGACTAGGGGGTTATGCATATAAATAATAAGTATTGTTAAAATATTTGTGGAGTAGGGAAAGTAAGTGTGAACACAGAGCCTGGAACTTAAAATCAAGCTTTATTTCCTTTTGTTTGAAGTACATTTTGGTATATTCATGCATATGGCCTCTTTATGCATATGTGTCTGTATTACTTACCAATCCAAAAGGAGAGGAGTGGGGAGGGAGACAAGAGAGAAAAAGAAGAAAAAAAGCAGCAGAAACCTCTGCAGACGCAAACGACTCTGTCTGACAGCTTTGAAGAGAGCGGTGGATCTGCCAACACGGAGGTTGAGATCTGAGAAGGGACAGACTGCCTGCTCAAGTGGGTCCCTGACCCCTGAGTAGCCTAACTGGGAGACATCCCCCACTAGGGGCAGTCTGACACCCCACACCTCACAGGGTGGGGTACACCCCTGAGAGGAAGCTCCCAAAGTAAGAATCAGACAGGTACACTCGCTGTTCAGCAATATTCTATCTTCTGCAGCCTCTGCTGCTGACACCCAGGCAAACAGGGTCTGGAGTGGACCTCAAGCAATCTCCAACAGACCTACAGCTGAGGGTCCTGACTGTTAGAAGGAAAACTATCAAACAGGAAGGACACCTACATCAAAACCCCATCAGTACGTCACCATCATCAAAGACCAGAGGCAGATAAAACCACAAAGATGGGGAAAAAGCAGGGCAGAAAAGCTGGAAATTCAAAAAATAAGAGCGCATCTCTGCCTGCAAAGGAGCACAGCTCATCGCCAGCAACGGATCAAAGCTGGACGGAGAATGACTTTGACGAGATGAGAGAAGAAGGCTTCAGTCCATCAAACTTCTCAGAGCTAAAGGAGGAATTACGTACCCAGCGCAAAGAAACTAAAAATCTTGAAAAAAGAGTGGAAGAATTGATAGCTAGAGTAATTAATGCAGAGAAAGTCATAAACGAAATGACAGAGATGAAAACCATGACACGAGAAATACGTGACAAATGCACAAGCTTCAGTAACCGGCTCGATCAACTGGAAGAAAGAGTATCAGCAACTGAGGATCAAATAAATGAAATGAAGCGAGAAGAGAAACCAAAAGAACAAAGAAGAAAAAGAAATGAACAAAGCCTGCAAGAAGTATGGGATTATGTAAAAAGACCAAATCTACGTCTGATTGGGGTGCCTGAAAGTGAGGGGGAAAATGGAACCAAGTTGGAAAACACTCTTCAGGATATGATCCAGGAGAACTTCCCCAACCTAGTAGGGCAGGCCAACATTCAAATCCAGGAAATACAGAGAACACCACAAAGATAATCCTCGAGAAGAGCAACTCCAAGACACATAATTGCCAGATTCGCCAAAGTTGAAATGAAGGAAAAAATCTTAAGGGCAGCCAGAGAGAAAGGTCGGGTTACCCACAAAGGGAAGCCCATCAGACTAACAGCAGATCTCTCGGCAGAAACTCTACAAGCCAGAAGAGAGTGGGGCCAATATTCAACATTCTTAAAGAAAAGAATTTTCAACCCAGAATTTCATATCCAGCCAAACTAAGTTTCATAAGTGAAGGAGAAATAAAATCCTTTACAGATAAGCAAATGCTTAGAGATTTTGTCACCACCAGGCCTGCCTTACAAGAGACCCTGAAGGAAGCACTAAACATGGAAAGGAACAACAGGTACCAGCCATTGCAAAAACATGCCAAAATGTAAAGACCGTCGAGGCTAGGAAGAAACTGCATCAACTAACGAGCAAAATAACCAGTTAATATCATAATGGCAGGATCAAGTTCACACATAACAATATTAACCTTAAATGTAAATGGACTAAATGTTCCAATTAAAAGACAGACTGGCAAACTGGATAAAGAGTCAAGACCCATCAGTCTGCTGTATTCAGGAGACCCATCTTACATGCAGAGACATACATAGGCTCAAAATAAAGGGATGGAGGAAGATCTACCAAGCAAATGGAGAACAAAAAAAAGCAAGGGTTGCAATACTAGTCTCCGATAAAACAGACTTTAAACCATTAAAGATCAAAAGAGACAAAGAAGGCCATTACATAATGGTAAAGGGATCAATTCAACAGGAAGAGCTAACTATCCTAAATATATATGCACCCAATACAGGAGCACCCAGATTCATAAAGCAAGTGCTTAGAGACTGACAAAGAGACTTAGACTCCCATACAATAATAATGGGAGACTTCAACACTCCACTGTCAACATTAGACAGATCAACGAGACAGAAAGTTAACAAGGATATCCAGGAATTGAACTCATCTCTGCAGCAAGCAGACCTAATAGACATCTATAGAACTCTCCACCCCAAATCAACAGAATATACATTCTTCTCAGCACCACATCGCACTTATTCCAAAATTGACCACATAATTGGAAGTAAAGCACTCCTCAGCAAATGTACAAGAACAGAAATTATAACAAACTGTCTCTCAGACCACAGTGCAATCACACTAGAACTCAGGACTAAGAAACTCAATCAAAACCGCTCAACTACATGGAAACTGAACAACCTGCTCCTGAATGACTACTGGGTACATAACGAAATGAAGGCAGAAATAAAGATGTTCTTTGAAACCAATGAGAACAAAGATACAACATACCAGAATCTCTGGGACACATTTAAAGCAGTGTGTAGAGGGAAATTTATAAATTTATAGCACTAAATGCCCACAAGAGAAAGCTGGAAAGATCTAAAATTGACAGTCTAACATCACAATTAAAAGAACTAGAGAAGCAAGAGCAAACACATTCAAAAGCTAGCAGAAGGCAAGAAATAACGAAGATCAGAGCAGAACTGAAGGAGATAGAGACACAAAAAACCCTCCAAAAAATCAATGAATCCAGGAGTTGGTTTTTTGAAAAGATCAACAAAATTGATAGACTGCTAGCAAGACTAATAAAGAAGAAAAGAGAGAAGAATCAAATAGATGCAATAAAAAATGATAAAGGGGATATCACCACCGACCCCACAGAAATACAAATTACCATCAGATAATACTATAAACACCTCTACGCAAATAAACTAGAAAATCTAGAAGAAATGGATAATTTCCTGGACACTTACACTCTCCCAAGACTAAACCAGGAAGAAGCTGAATCCCTGAATAGACCAATAGCAGGCTCTGAAATTGAGGCAATAATTAATAGCCTACCAACGAAAAAAAGTCCAGGACCACATGGATTCACAGCCAAATTCTACCAGAGGTACAAGGAGGAGCTGGTACCATTCCTTCTGAAACTATTCCAATCAATAGAAAAAGAGGGAATCCTCCCTAACTCATTTTATGAGGCCAACATCATCCTGATACCAAAGCCTGGCAGAGACACAACAAAAAAAGAGAATTTTAGACCAATATCCCTGATGAACATTGATGCAAAAATCCTTAATAAAATACTGGCAAACCAGATTCAGCAGCACATCAAAAAGCTTATCCACCATGATCAAGTGGGCTTCATCCCTGGGATGCAAGGCTGGTTCAACATTCGCAAATCAATAAACGTAATCTAGCATATAAACAGAACCAAAGACAAGAACCACATGATTATCTCAATAGATGCAGAAAAGGCTTTTGACAAAATTCAATAGCTCTTCATGCTAAAAACGCTCAATAAATTCGGTATTGATGGAACGTATCTCAAAATAATAAGAGCTATTTATGACAAACCCACAGCCAATATCATACTGAATGGGCAAAAACTGGAAAAATTCCCTTTGAAAACTGGCACAAGACAGGGATGCCCTCTCTCACCACTCCTATTCAACATAGTGTTGGAAGTTCTGGCTAGGGCAATCAGGCAAGAGAAAGAAATCAAGGGTATTCAGTTAGGAAAAGAAGAAGTCAAATTGTCCCTCTTTGCAGATGACATGATTGTATATTTAGAAAACCCCATTGTCTCAGCCCAAAATCTCCTTAAGCTGATAAGCAACTTCAGCAAAGTCTCAGGATACAAAATTAATGTGCAAAAATCACAAGCATTCTTATACACCAGTAACAGACAAACAGAGAGCCAAATCATGAATGAACTTCCATTCACAATTGCTTCAAAGAGAATAAAATACCTAGGAATCCAACTTACAAGGGATGTAAAGGACCTCTTCAAGGAGAACTACAAACCACTGCTCAGTGAAATAAAAGAGGACACAAACAAATGGAAGAACATACCATGCTCATGGATAGGAAGAATCAATATCGTGAAAATGGCCATACTGCCCAAGGTAATTTATAGATTCAATGCCATCCCCATCAAGCTACCAATGAGTTTCTTCACAGAATTGGAAAAAACTGCTTTAAAGTTCATATGGAACCAAAAAAGAGCCCGCATCTCCAAGACAATCCTAAGTCAAAAGAACAAAGCTGGAGGCATCACGCTACCTGACTTCAAACTATACTACAAGGCTACAGTAACCAAAACAGCATGGTACTGGTACCAAAACAGAGATATAGACCAATGGAACAGAACAGAGTCCTCAGAAATAATACCACACATCTACAGCCATCTGATCTTTGACAAACCTGAGAGAAACAAGAAATGGGGAAAGGATTCCCTATTTAATAAATGGTGCTGGGAAAATTGGCTAGTCACAAGTAGAAAGCTGAAACTGGATCCTTTCCTTACTCCTTATATGAAAATTAATTCAAGATGGATTAGAGACTTAAATGTTAGACCTAATACCATAAAATCCCTAGAAGAAAACCTAGGTAGTACCACTCAGGACATAGGCATGGGCAAGGACTTCAGGTCTAAAACACCAAAAGCAATGGCAGCAAAAGCCAAAATTGACAAATGGGATCTAATTAAACTAAAGAGCTTCTGCACAGCAAAAGAAACTACCATCAGAGTGAACAGGCAACCTACAGAATGGGAGAAAATTTTTGCAATCTACTCATCTGATAAAGGGCTAATATCCAGAACCTACAAAGAACTCAAACAAATTTACAAGAAAAAAACAAACAACCCCATCAAAAAGTGGGCAAAGGATATGAACAGACAGTTCTCAAAAGAAGACATTCATACAGCCAACAGACACATGAAAAAATGCTCATCATCACTGGCCATCAGAGAAATGCAAATCAAAACCACAATGAGATACCATCTCACACCAGTTAGAATGGCAATCGTTAAAAAGTCAGGAAACAACAGGTGCTGGAGAGGATGTGGAGAAATAGGAACACTTTTACACTGTTGGTGGGATTGTAAACTAGTTCAACCATTATGGAAAACAGTATGGTGATTCCTCAAGGATCTAGAACTAGATGTACCATATGACCCAGCCATCCCATTACTGGGTATATACCCAAAGAATTATAAATCATGCTGCTATAAAGACACATGCACACGTATGTTTATTGCGGCACTATTCACAATAGCAAAGACTTGGAATCAACCCAAATGTCCATCAGTGACAGATTGGATTAAGAAAATGTGGCACATATACACCATGGAATACTATGCAGCCATAAAAATGGATGAGTTTGTGTCCTTTGTAGGGACATGGATGCAGCTGGAAACCATCATTCTTAGCAAACTATCACAAGAACAGAAAACTAAACACCGCATGTTCTCACTCATAGGTGGGAACTGAACAATGAGATCACCTGGACTTGGGAAGGGGAACATCACACACCGGGGCCTATCATGGGGAGGGAGGAGGGGGGAGGGATTGCATTGGGAGTCATACCTGAAATAAATGACAAGTTGATGGGTGCTGACGAGTTGATGGGTGCAGCACACCCACATGGCACAAGTATACATATGTAACAAACCTGCACATTATGCACATGTAACCTAGAACTGAAAGTATAATAATAATAAATAAAAATAAATAAATAAATTTAAAAAAAAATAAGAGAGAGAAAAAGAAGGGGTGGGAGGGAGGGAAAAGAGAAAAAGAGAGAGAGAGAAATTCATACAGTTGATGGAGCTCATTTTACTTAATTAAATGTTATAGTTAGTGTTATATTCAACTTTATATGACAAAACAAACAAACAGGGCTACAGGATTTAAACAGAAAAGTGTAATTCACTCTGGCAGTCCAGAGTGGAGATAGCAGCACTGCAGTTATCAGGGGTCCAGGTTTTCTCACCCTGCTGTACCAACATCCTTCTGAGGTCTTGAGTTTGAATGCTAACTTGGGATCCAAAAAGTCTCAAGACTAAAATTTTATATTATGGATTTTCATTTCCATAAAAGAGTATACGTACCTAACCATCTTTTATTTCAAAGAGATTTCTTCACAAATCAAGTTTCCAGGGTGCCAGACTATATATTTTGATTACCAACTAATTCAATAATACTTCTTATTTGAGTTGGAAACTGAAAACAGGCCATCCTGAAATGCAAATTCACAAAGTGCTACCAACCAGATGAAATATAATCCGTACTCAAATACTTCAGTCTTTTAGGCAGACTGGTGGCAAATACTATCTGACACTTACACATTTTACTTCTGAGTCATTTTACACAGCTCAGTCCAAAAGTGTTTTTTCTGCCATAAATTTTAAGACTAGTGCTTTTTTTAAACAGAACGATAAATCAATGAATGAAGAAATTCAAAGTAGCTTTTCTAAAATCATGTAAAGCAAAGTATTCATGGAACACAGACAGAAATAACCTCACCCCATGTAGTCTTAATGCAGAAAGCACACTCTACCTATAAGACCACAGCATGCTTTTAGAAATCCACTGAGTTATATATTTCCTCAAGTCATATTCCTTAAGGCATATTTTCAATGAGTATTTTGCCCAAAATGTGAGGGTAGTACAAATTATATTCCATTTAATAATTCCTCAGTGGTATTCCAACTTTCGAAGTAGTTCAGTATAATTTATATTTATAAGCTTCACTTAAGGATAAGGAAATTACCTGGATATTTTTATTTATTGACAGCATTGCTGCAGTCCTGAGATGCAGTTGGCTATCACTCTCTTAGCACTAAGGAAAAGGGACCCTAAGATTTAAGATAGTGAATGTAGAACCAGAGCCAGCCATTATGAGATCATGAGAATATCTCATCCTTGGTTTTTATTCATATAATTACCAAACATTAAAAAGTAGCTTAGGCCGGGCGCGGTGGCTCACGCCTGTAATCCCAGCACTTTGGGAGGGCAAGGCAGATGGATCACCCGAGGTCGGGAGTTCAAGACCAGCCTGACCAACATGGAGAAAACTCGTCTCTACTAAAAATACAAAATTAACTGGAGTGTTGGCACATGCCTGTAATCCCAGCTACTCAGGAGGCTGAGGCAGGAGAATCACTTGAACCTGGGAGGCAGAGGTTGCGGTGAGTCGAGATTGTGCCATTGCACTCCAACCTTGGCAAAAAGAGCGAAACTCCATCTCAAAAAAAATAATAATAATGAAATTAAAGAGAAAAAGATAGCTTAAGGACTAAATGCCATTGCTATTTTCCACCAAGTTTAATAGGTTCCTTTATATCATTGTAGAAAGAATCAAATGCTATATGCAAGGGCCTGCTTCAAGAGACTGTGAATTTCAGTTACTTACCATTGTAAATGCAATTATTAAAACCATCATCTCACCTTAAAATTTGCTCAATTATCTTAACTAGATTGTTTTTTAAATAAAAAAATTAATTTTGTTAACTATTGATGAACACAATCTTCTGAGGAAAGTGGAAATAATCCTTGTCATCCTCATTCCAAAAACTTCCTTCATATTGAATTCAGTTACATAAGATTAAAAACTAGCTGGGAAATTATATAACAAGAAAAAAAATGTTTTCTTTTTCTATTTTGATAACTGCTGTCTTCTTTGCACAACCCTAGAAATTCTACTGGAGTACATGTCTTAATTTGACACCTGTCAGAGACAGCCAGCCCCACCAATTAACAGCAAATCTCTTTTGCTGCTAAATCCTGGCAGCCAACCTGTATTTCTGTAGAAAAGAGCCTCTGGAAATCTCATGAACTGCTTTTTCCTCAAAAGGCATGAGAAATGAACCTCTATATTAACAGAAAGATAATATTAAACAGCTGCTCAGAATCTCTTTCCAAAAGCACTTGATTTCTATAATAAACAGAATTAAATTGTGTCCATTTCTGGTCCTAAACAACAGGACTGGGCTTAAAAATGTAGCCCAGGCACATAAAATGCCACTGTAAAATTCAGCTTCTATCATAAATAGGGTAGTCTAGGGAAATTCCAGATTGAAATCGTGAGCCAAAGCTTATTAACCAACCACTTTAAAATGACATAGACAAGTTTTGTTTTAATTATTTTTTTTTTAATTCCTGCAAACCAAATGTTTTAAAAACTCACTTTTCGTTTGAAAAAAAATGAAGTTTTTCTTTTGGATTTTTTTTTTTTTTTTTTTGCCTTTTTAATTTGGATGAAGATAAAATTAAAACTGCCATTTTTGTTTAAATGCCAACCCCTGTCATTGTGCCCAAATGGCTTTACTCTGTGTACCAGCCCCCTCAATTAAAATCCACAAGTAGAAGGGACCAGGAGATTTAGTGCTTTGCCTGCTGCGCGGCCGGTGAGCAGAGGAGAGAACTTCTTTTCTTTCATGCGTAATCCCTGACGCCTCCAGGACTGCACACAAACTCTGGTGAGGATAGTTGGATTATTTCCAGACTCCTTACACCTCCCCAAAGCCCTTAGAAGCTCCGTTGTTTTGTTCTGTGTGCCCTGAAGACATTAGAGCAGGGCTCTTGGATCTATACCACATAGGACGCAATTCCTTTGGTCCATTTGTTTTAAGTACTCCCTCTTCTAATGCTTGAATGAATAATAAAAGCACTAAAAACCAGAGGAAATCAGGGCAGAAAGCCCAGAAGAAATATCTGAATGGCAAGAGACCTGAAGGGCAGACATTTTGGGAAGCTTCTCCTTTTTTCCTTTAATTGTGACTAGATTCTACCCTAAACAGTAAGAGAAATAACAATAGTAACTTGAGCTTATAAACCTCTCTAAATGTTATGCCTCTCAGATTCCTAATTCAGGTATAAGGGCCAGATAGAAGCTAAGGAAAAATACCCTGAATGAGGCCCTGGCCATTCAGAGACAAGCACTGCACTGGAAAATAGCCAGTTTACTAACTTGAGTAAGCTGACCAAGTGACAAGATTGGCTTTGTCATGATCTACTGGCTTAAATAGTTAAAAACTGTTTTAGACAATCCTAACTTCACTGAAAATGTGTACGATTCATTCAGTAAGTAATTTGGGCTTGATCAGCAATGACAACAGACATTAACAATGAAAACAAATCATAGCAAATGTTTACAAGAGTATTTTTTAAAATATAAATTTACTTCCATAAAATGTATATGTATTATAGAAACAAACAAACACACACAATTGGCCGGGTGTTGTGGCTGACGCCTGTAATCCCAGCACTTTGGGAGGCCGAGGCGGGTGGATCACCTGAAGTCAGGAGTTTGAGATCAGCCTGACCAAGATGGAGGAAATCTGTCTCTACTAAAAATACAAAAAAATAGCCAAGCGTGGTGGCGGGTGCCTGTAATCCCAGCTACTTAGGTGGCTGAGGCAAGAGAATCTCTTGAACCTGGGAGGCAGAGGTTGCACTGAGCCGAGATTGCGCCATTGCACTCCAGCCTGGGCAACAAGAGTGAAACTCTGCCTCAAAAAAAAAAAAAAAAAAGAAAGAAAGAAAAGAAAAGAAATAACAGAAACATTAATAAGTGTTTGGACTTTCCAGATTACTGAACAAAGAATACAAATTTCAGCCTCAAACTATTAACAATTATTTTATTTTATATAATTTTTTTATGGACCATGAGTCTTGCTATACTGTCCAGACTGGTCTTGGACACCTGGCCTCATGCGATCCTCCCACCTCAGCCTCACAAAGTGCTGGGATTACAGGTATGAGCTACCATGCCTGACCTATTTTAAACAGTAAGAAATAATGTTCTGAAAGTCATATGTATGATATATACTCCTTTATATAAGTTAGTAAAATTGAAGATTTTTTCTTGATAATGAAATTTTTAGTAGAAATACCTTGAAATTTTCTTTTGAAAAGAGAAAAATACTGTGAGACTATTTCAAAAGTTTTCCTTGGGTGACATTGGGAATCCCAAAATCTATTTTTTTTTTTCCATTTTTGGATGCTTTGAAAATATTTCACCAAATAAGTATAAAATGAAAGTGTGAAAACTTACAGATTATAAGCTCTCTAAACAAGGAAATATTAAAACACACACACGAAAACCCTTAACTGTCTGCACTGAGTTACTTTCTTGAAGGAAGTTCTGAAAGTCCAACGGAGAGATTTATTTATTTATCCCTGAGTTACTTATTTACAGTACATTACATGACTGAGCTTTCATTCTCGTGGAGAAACTTAAAGGATCGCATAATTTGAAGTCAGACAAGGTTTCATGACACAGACCCTCAAAGCATAACCAAATGTTAAGCTAGTCCCAGCAAATGAGGCACGAATGTTGCTGAGTGAATAAAAATGATCAATGACAGTAAAATTAGAGAGAAAAACTGTTTTAAAAAAACACAATTTTGATGTCATTATAAAAATATACTTGCTTAGAAATGAGGGATCCTCATTTTAATTTACTGTCTAATAATAATGAAAGAGCTTAAGGAGATTTCCTGGTTCTTTCTGGCCACTAATATTTTCTCTGCATTCCTTATTCAGTGGCTAGTAGCCAGAAAAGGTGAAAAAATAAAATGAAAATGAGTCATTGATTTTCTAGTCAACATGTTCCAAGTTGGCGAATTGTTTCCAGATCAGGCTTCTAGTTGTGTTTTAGAATGTTTTTTGGGCTAAAGCCTATTAAAAAATGCAGTGTCAACTATTGCCTTTATTTTCACTTTTTTATTTATTTTTCCTCCTGGAAAACATTTTTTAAATCAATTACTTACGAACAGTAATAACAAGTAAAATTTTATTTGCAAGTATATTAGTAACATATTATAGATATATGAAGTAGAATATTACTTACAAACAGTAAATAACACCCATTTTAAGCATATAGCTCTGAGTTTGGCAAATGGATACTGAAATGTAACCACCACCACAATCAAGATATAAAACATTTTCATCACCCTGAAGTAATCCTTTGTTCACCTTCCTATTTGATTCATCCCACAACTCCCGGTCATCTTTTTCTCCTCTAAATATAAAATCAAAAGCCAACATTTATACTGAATCTTTTTTTAACCTGACAAAAGCTAACATTTGTGTTCTAAAGTTCTAGATTGAATTTTCTTCATCTCGACTTCTCTACTGTCTTCTTGAATTTGTCTTTTCATAACAGTTGACCACGGTCTTCACAAAGTTAAACTCATTCCACATTTGGCCAAACTTCCTGATATGTGTCTGACAGTACAATATTGTGAAATCTCAACTGCATGTCTCTTTAGGGAAAAAAAATCACTTAAATATTGATATTCATGTACCTCAATACCATTAAGAATTTACTTTGTGATGGTCTCAGAATATGTTGTTAAATAAGTTAGATAAACTCTCTGGCTTCATGTAGATTAAAATCTAAGTCGAATAAATTTACTGTAAACCAGACCAAATATCTCTAATTTTATTAAACCTAATGTATTATATACAATTTTAACACCACAAAAATAACAGAACTGCTTCAGCTAAACAGAAACTCCATGTATTTTACATGTATACAATTAAATGTATATGAACAATAACATAATTGTATATTTAATGAATTTTTTCCATTTTTTGATTTATTGACTTCATTAAATAATTGGATGGTTTGAAGAATTACATTATCTACATACATATACAAGATAACAGTTTTGAAAACTGGTACCAAGAATCTTTTCTTCCATTAAAAATGATTAACACAATACATTATATGACAGCAAAACTCTTCTACTAACATCAATTCATATTCCTTTCAGTGTCTGTCACCTTACTCATCAATCTGACAGCTAAAATGATTCTTACACTCTTCTGTTATTTCTCATAATTCTGTGACACCTTAAACAAACCTTTTGAAGTCTAAATTTTTATACAAATGTATTTCTCCCCTGAGTTAAAATCATCTCTACAAAATATAGAAATGGCTTAACTGAATGTGTGTGCAAGCTAGAGAGCAAAACAGCACAGTCTCTATTATATGTTACTCGATGAAATAGAAATGAATGATGAACTGAATGAAAAAATATACAAGCAAAAATGGCATGCAGCCAGAGAGCTGGTAAATGGAAGGTTGCAATTAAGCAGGCACCTAGTGGAATAGAGGAAATTAGACTGCTGCTGCTGTGTTTCTGCTGCCAGCACAGAGTGCTTTTTAACTCAAAATAGTCAACAGCCTACCAAGAGGACTGTAATTATATATTTTTAATTTTATTTCACAGGGTATGATTGCAGACAAGATAGAAACAACAAAAATTGAGAAAACTGCCACTATTAATGATACTAAGTTTTGTTAAGTATATATCTATTGAGAAAAGTTATCAAAGTTTAACTTAAAAGTTGGATTGTGTATTTATTTTAATTCCAGTCATGTGGCATTCAGTCAAGTCTCCAAGATAGAAATCAAAAGGTAAATATGTGAAGGATTTCATTGCCAGTATCCTGCACAAGAACATCTGGCATCGTAATCCTAAAATAACATATATGAAGAGCAAATGCCTTGAGCTGAATAAATAAATTCAAAGCATCTCAGGCTAGAGCATCTACATTTTGAATTAACTCTGTTTCTTAGCAACTTTGATTGAGGGCCAGCTTTCCGGAAAATATACAATTCAAGGAAATTTTCAGAGGACTTATCTATTAGCTGCCTCTTCCTTTTATACACTGTCCTCTTACCAAGCTTTCCAACTGCCAATGTGTCTACAACCCCCATTCAGTTACCATGAGCTTTCCCGATTCTAGTTCCCCAAGGTATTCCCCACAATGGCTCCCAGTTTGTTAGTCTTTGTGCCAGAAGCAAATCTGACAACTTAAATCTCAATCACTAAATGAATAATGTCTTTATGTGCTACTGGTTCTAAAGAACATCCACTTCTATCAGGTAATATTACAACTGCAATCTAGGTGGTAAAGGAAAATAGTGACAAAACTTCAGGAAGTTGGAGAAAAAAAGTTCCAGAAATTAATGCCTCATCTGGTGTGATAGCTAGATACCAAATGTCAGATCATGACGACATGGCTGATCATCCCTTTCTCTTTCATTTCTTTTTTTTTTTTTTTTTTTTTTTGAGACGGAGTCTCGCTCTGCCGCCCAGGCTGGAGTGCAGTGGCTGGCTCTCGGCTCACTGCAAGCTCCGCCTCCCGGGTTTAGGCCATTCTCCTGCCTCAGCCTCCCGAGTAGCTGTGACTACAGGCGCCCGCCACGTCGCCCGGCTAGTTTTTTGTATTTTTTAGTAGAGATGGGGTTTCACCGGGTTAGCCAGGATGGTCTCGATCTCCTGACCTCGTGATCCGCCCGTCTCGGCCTCCCAAAGTGCTGGGATTACAGGCTTGAGCCACCGCGCCCGGCCTCTCTTTCATTTCTACCCTCAGATTGTGTTATAGGTCTGTCTGCTTCTTCTTCCACTGCTGCTACCAATTATAACACTAACTGCTCTAGATCGGTCATTCTGACTCAATTCTCTATTTGTTTTTATTTTTAATTGTTGTGGGTACATAATTGTTGTATATATGTATGGGGTACATGAGATGTTTGGATACAGGTATGATATTCTTAATAATCACATCATGGAAAATGGGGTATCCATCCCCTCAACAATTTACTGTTTGTGTTATCAACAGTCAAATTATACTCCTTTCGTTATTTTTAAGTGTACAGTCAAATTATCATTGACTATGGTCACCTCATTGTGCTGTTGAATACTAGGCCTTATTCATTCATTCTAACTATTTTTTGGTACCCGTTAATCATCCCTACTTCCCCCAAGAACCCCCACTGTTCTTCCCCGCTCTGGTAATCATCCTTCTGTTCTCTATCTCAATGGGTTTAATGTTTTGATTTTTCAATCCCACAAATAAGTGAAAACACGCAATGTTTGTCTTTCTGTGCCTGGCTTATTTCACTTAATATAATGATCTCCAGTTCCATCCATGCTGTTGCAGATGATTGAATCTCATTCTTTTTGATGGCTGAAAAGTACTCCATTGTGTATAAGTACTCTATTTTCTTTATTCCTTCATCTGCTGATGGACACTTAGGTTGCTTCCATATCTTGGCTATTGTAAACAGAGCTGCAGCCAATATAAGAGTGCAGATAACTCTTGAATATACTGATTTCCTTTTGAGGGTTATATATCTAGGAGTGAAATTGCTGAATTATATGGTAGGTGTATTTCTGACAACATACCCTTTAAAAATAGGTTGGGTAAGTCAGTTGACTGCCATCAAATGGCCCTCTGCCTACTGAGACTGTCATGAGAAACTGCATGAAGTACAGCTACTGGGTAAATAGGCTCTCGACAAATATTTCACAACTAGAAGAGTGAAGAGGCTTGCAAATCAATATAATTGAGATATGAAACTATCCTACATATGGAAAGATTGTGAAGAATCACTTTCGTAGTTACTGGGAAGTGTTTAGAATTGTGACTTGGTTGCTGAAAACTGGACATAATTAAGTGTGGGCTATTGAATAACTATTGTCCAAAAAATAAAGAAAAAAATCTGGCTTTAGGCAGTAAAAGTACTTTTATTATAATTCATTCACCCAATTTGCTATGGAGCAATTAAAATTATATAGTTTTAGATATGGAAGACACTTTAGGGATGAGGTAGCTAAATACTTTCATTTAAAATATGATGAAACAGAGTCCTTAAGGAATAAAGCAATTTACACAGTCTAAAACAAGTTAAAACCAGAAGATTCAATCTCATGTCTCCCAATTTTCAATGCCGTATCTTTCCTTGACAGCAATGAAAACTGAAGATTTTTTTCATGCTGATCAATTCAGGGAAATTAAAATGATTATTGGCGACACATTTTTCTTCATTCAAAAGTAAAATAATTGTATTAAGACTATAAAGGGAAAGAGTATATTCTGTATATTAGATTGCTAACACAGGGTATTTCTGAGGAGTTAGGTGACTGGGAAATTTCACTTTCTATTTGGCATATGTAGTCAAAGTATTCCAAAGTCATGCAGCCTTCCAAGTGAGCCTTTAGGAATATCCTAATGAAGTCAATTCAAGCCTCCATCCCATGAAACTGGAACAGGTTTATTCGTATTTCTGAGACTTCCTGAGATGACAAACAATAGGGGCATGCAGAAGGGATACTTATACTTGCCAAGATATTTTACTCTGAATCCGAGCTACTGGTTCATTTTTTGATTATGCAGTTAAACCCCAATGCTTCCACAGGCTGCTCTAGTTTTCCGTGGGTCATTTTATTCCAAAACCTTTTTTTAGTTTTTACTATGCCTAGCAGTGGTCTAAGACCTTTATACACATTAACTGATTTAAAATTGACCATAACTCTATGGTTTCAGTACATTTTGCTCCCATTTTGGAGCTTAGGTTAATGAAGCACTGAGAGGCTGGTAGTCATGTGTCAGAGTCAGGATTTGCACTTACGTAAGCTTGGCTGCCAAACCTGTGTTCTTAAATGTCTGCATTTTAAAATACAATGAACATAATATTATTGTGTGAATCTTTTAATAAATCCATGGTATACTAAAGGATAATTGCAACAGAACAAAAATATAAAGATTAAAAGCTAAATGGCGGCCACTATTGTTACTAAATTTCTAGCTATCTCTGACACAAAGAATTTCTTACTTTCCTTTTTTTGTTTCCCAGTTTATCACATTATTGCTCCCCTTTTAGGGAATCTCTTACCCATTTCCCTTCTTCCTTTGAATCTTTGAGGCAACCCAGCATCTTACCTCCTGAGTGTTCAATAGATAAATGAAAACTCAAATTTTCGGTTATTATTTTAAATAAATAATACCTAGTTTTTTTGGTCACCTCTCCATAGTGGCCCGAGCTTTGACCTTCACTACCAAAAGACCTACTGATGGGAGCTCATTCTTAAACAATTCATTTATCCTGATCAATTCCAATTTTTCTTCCAAAATGAAGATGCAAATGTAGTTAGATTTTTTTTTTTTTTTTTTGGTAGCTTTTATTTTAGGTTCAGGTATACATGTACAGGTTTGTTAGATAGGTAAATTATGTGTCACAGGAGTTGGATATACAGACTATTTTGTCACCCAGGTGATAAGTGTAGTAACTGATGGGTAGTTTTTTCACCCTCACCCTCCTCCCGCCTTCAACCTTCAAGTAGGCCCTGGTATCTATCGTTCCCTCTTTGTGTCCATTTGTACTCAATATTTAGCTTCCATGTATAAGTGATAACATGAGGTGTTTTGTTTTCTGCTCTTGTGTTAGTTTGCTTAAGATGATGGCCTCCAGCTCCATATGTTGCTGTAAAGGACTTGATCTTGTTCTTTTTTATCACTGCATAGTATTCCATGGTGTATATATTATTATTTTGTAATCCAGTCTGCCATTTGTTATCTTTTAGTTTGATTCCATGTATTTGCTATTCTGAATAGTACTGCAGTGAATACGTGTGAATGTCTTAATGGTAGAACAATTTATATTCCTTTGGGTATATAACCAATAATGGATTGCTAGTTTGAATAGTGATTATATTCTAAGTTCTTTGAGAAATCACCAAAATGTTTCTCATAGTAGTTGAACTACTTTACGTCCCATCAACAGTGTATAAGTGCTCCCTTTTCTCTGCAACCTCACCAGCATCTGTTATTTTTTGACTTTTTAATAATAGTCATTCTGACCGGTTTCAGATAGTATGTCTTGTGGCTTTGATTTGTATTTCTCTGATGATTAGTGATGCTGAACATTCTTTCATATGCTTGTTGGCCACGTGTATGTCTTCTTTGGAAAAGTGTCTGTTCATGTTCTTTGACCACTTTTTTTTTTTTTTTTTTTTTTTTTGAGACGGAGTCTCGCTGTGTCACCCAGGCTGGAGTGCAGTGGCGCGATCTCGGCTCACTGCAAGCTCCGCCTCCCGGGTTTACGCCATTCTCCTGCCTCAGCCTCCGAGTAGCTGGGACTACAGGCGCCCGCCACCGCGCCCGGCTAGTTTTTTTTTTTGTTTTTTTTTTTTTGTATTTTTAGTAGAGACGGAGTTTCACGGTGTTAGCCAGGATGGTCTCGATCTCCTGACCTCGTGATCCACCCGCCTCGGCCTCCCAAAGTGCTGGGATTACAGGCTTGAGCCACCGCGCCCGGCCCTCTTTGACCACTTTTTAATGGGGTTGTTTGGTTTTTGCTTGTAAATTTGTTTAAGTTCCTTATAGATGCTGAATATTAGACCTTTTTCAGATGCATAGTTTGCAAATATTTTCTCCCTTTATGTAGGTTGTCTGTTTATTCTGTTGATAGGTTCTTTTGCCATGCAGAAGCTCTTTAGTTTAATTAAAGTTAGTTAATTAATTAGTTACTTAACTTAGTTCCCACTTGTATTTTTTTTTTTTTTTTTTATGTTGCAATTGCTTTTGGTGTCTTTATCATGAAATCTTTGCCAGAGCCTATGTCCAAAATGGTATTTCCCAGGTTTTCTTCTAGGTTTTTGCAGTTTTAGATTTTATATTTAAGTCTTTAATCCATCTTGAGTTGATTTTTGTATATGTTGAAAGGAAGAAGTACAGTTCCAATCTTCTGCATATGGCTAGCCTTAATAATGGTTGAAATGCTATTCAACTTTTTTTTTTTTTCTTTTTTAAGACAGAGTCTCACTCTGTTGCCCAGGCTGGAGTGAAGTGGTGCAATTCCGTCTCACTGCAAGCTCCGCCTCCCAGGTTCTCACCATTCTCCTGCCTCAACTTCCCCAGCAGCTGGGACTACAAGTGCACACTGCCAAGCCTGGCTAATTTTTTGTATTTTTAGTAGAGAGGCGGTTTCACTGTGTTAGTCAGGATGGTTTTGATCTCCTGACCTTGTGATCCACCTGCCTTGGCATCCTAAAGTGCTGGGATTACAGGCATGAGCCTCCGTGCCCAGCCGCTATTCAACCATTTATTTGATAGCACCATTTATTGAATAGGGAGTCCTCTCCCCATTGCTTGTTTTTGTCAACTTTATCAAAGATTAGACAGTTGTAGGTATATGGCTTTATTTCTGGGCTCTTTATTCTGTCGCATTGGTCTGTGTGTCTGTTTTTGTACCAGTATCATGCTGTTTAGGTTACTGTAACCTTTTAGTATAGTTTGAAGTGGGGTAAGGTGATGCCTCTAGCTTTGTTCTTTTTGCTTATGATTTATTTGGCTATTTGGGACCTTTTTTGGCTTCATGTGAATTTTAGAATAGTTTTTTCTATTTCTGTGAAAAATGGCATTGGTAGTTCGATAGGAACTGCAATGAATCAATGAATCTGTAGATAGCTTTCGGCAGCATAGCCATTTTAACAGTATTGATTCTTGCAATCCATGACCATAGTGTGTTTTCATTTGTTTGTGTTGTTTCTGATTTCTCTGAGCAGTCTTTTGTAATTCTATGGCAAAATCATAACCAACATTGTACTGAATGGGCAAAAGCTGGAAGCATTTCCACTGAGAACCTGAACAAGACAAGGATGCTCACTCTCACCACTCCTATGCAGTGTAATACTGGAAGTCTTCGCCAGAGTAATTAGGTAAGATAAAGAAATAAAAGGCATTCCAATAGGAAGAGAGGAAGTCACACTACCCCAGTTTGAAGACAATATTGTTTTGTACCTAGAAAACCCCATAGTCTTTGCCCAAAAGCTCCTAGACATGATAACTTCAGCAAAGTTTCAGGATACAAAGTCAATGTACAAAAATCTGTAGCACTTCTATATACAATGTCCAACCTGAGAGCCAAATGAAGAATGCAATCCCATTCACAACAGCCACAAAAAATAAAAAATAAAATAAAATACCTAGGAATACAGCTAATCAGGAAGGTAAAATATCTCTATAGTTTGATATTGTTTGACTTTTTTTTTCTTACCATTGCATGTATTTTACAAAAAGAACATCTTATTTTTTGAAATTAAAAGTTACTCTAACAGTATAGTTTGTTTTATACTTAATTTTTAAAGTATCAATATAAAAACTAACTCCATTTCCTAGATATTAAATGTAATACAGCAACGTATTTGAGAACTCAAATAGTAGAGGTTCCTTTCTACTTTTTCTTGCTGACTATAAATGAAGGACTCCACTATAAATCTAGGTGGCCTCACGTCTGTTAAGCTATGGAAAATTGCCCTGTAATGAGGAATCAAAAAGGAAAAAACACCATCTATACAAATTACTTTAATGTAATAATTAAAAATTATTATTTATCACCTATTATGTAATCATTATTTGGACTATTAAAAATTAACCATCTATGATAATTTGAGATGTTTTTCACTTTTTGAATTACTAACTTGGAATTGGATGAAAATTACAGACCCTTTAGGGAGAAAAATGCACACATATACATACAAAAAGAATTTTTTATAAAATAACAGAAAGTTGACCCAACAGGAAGAGATCCAAAGGGGTACCTTTGATCCCTAAGTTGAAATAATAAAATGTGATATTCGAAATGCATATTTTGGGAAGATGCTGTGGCAGTTCCTCAAGGATTTAGAACCAGAAACACCATTTGACCCAGCAATCCCATTACTGGGTATATACCCAAAGGATTATAAATCATTCTACTATAAAGACACATGCACACATATGTTTATTGTAGCACTGTTCACAATAGCAAAGACTTGGAACCAACCCAAATGCCCATGAATGATATACTGGATAAAGAAAATGTGGCACGTATACAACATGGAATACTGTGCAGCCATAAAAAAGAATGAGTCCATGTCCTTTGCAGGGACATTGATGAAGCTGGAATACTGTCATTCTCAGCAAACTAACACAAGAACAGAAAACCAAACACTGCGTGTTCTCACTCATAAGTGGGAGCTGAACAATGAGAACACATGGACACAGGGAGGGGAACATCACATACCATGGCCTGTTGTGGGGTTGGGGGTTAGGGAAGGAATAGCATGAGGAGAAATACCTAATGCAGATGACATTGATGGGTGCAGCAAACCACCATGGCACATATATACCTATGTAACAAACCTGCAAGTTCTGCACATGTATCCCAGAATGTAAAGTACAATTTAAAAAATGCATATTTTGTACAGCTATTAATCCTGTTTTTACTAATGTTAAATGGTAAACTTAGGCACATTTAAAGTTTAAATAGTTTATTTGAGTAAACAGTGATTCATGACCCCAGCAGCGTCAGACCACAAGTGGTTGGGCTATACCCAGGGGGAGCCTTTTATAAGGTGCTTCCCGCAGAAACAAGGCAAAGAAAATACTTTTGACTGGTTCAAATCGAAATTCCCTAGTTAGAGACTAGTTTGACAGTTTCTCATTGTTTAAACTTAAATTTCCTTTTACTTTTTGCCTTGACTTGGACTTCTCTTTGCTTAAATAGGAACCCAAGGCACTAGAACTATCTCAGGGTAATGGCTTCCCAATTATGTTTTCTTAACACTAAGGAATTATGTTTTTAATTTGGGATATACAGTTGATCTTTGAACAACACAAATTTGAACTGTGCAAGTCCACTTATACGTGAATATTTTTCAGCCAAACCCAGTATTCACAGGATACAAATCTGCATATAGAGAGGACCAACTTTTCATACCTGCGGGTTTCACAGGGCCAACTACAGATGATTGTGTGTGGATTTGGGTATATGCAGAGTCCTGGAACCAGTTTGCGCTTACCAAAGGATGTCTATGTTACCATATTTAATCATATTTTGGTTATCGCCATTTGTAAGATGCCCCATTATTTTATGTTTAAAGATAAAAATCATTACATTTTAATTGTAGGGTGTCATTAATGGTAAAATGTCTCCAGGTTTCAGAGATGTTGAAAATGTAAAAAGTGCATCTTAGAATCAATAAATTATGGTATTTCTTTTTACTTTAGACATGAGAAATTGCTTTTACTTCAGACAAATGAATATATAAAATATAGTAGGTCTTATAATATCTGCCATTTCTCTCTATTATTTTCCAAGAACTGAATTCACCTTCCTTAGGAAACTCATACATTTGTATCTAATTTTATTGTAGATCTATTATTTCTAAAAGAGAATCTTAACATCGCTGACCTTATCCTATAAACTTTTGACCTCCTTCTTGCTTAAAATGATATCTCAAGACCTGAGCCTACCCACGCTAGCAAGTACTATAAATAGAGCAGAATCCAAGCAGCCTGCAATTTCTAGAATCAATCATAATCATTCTCTGATTTCTTAGATATCGAATCTTACCTTCTGATATATTTCAATCAGGTCTTCAGAGTCTAGAACTGAGGCATCTGGCAGAGCATTCATACTTGTGTGTTTTGTTTTGTTTTGTTTTGGTTTGGTTTGGTCTTTTTAGTTCTGCCTCCCTTAATCAATGTTACGTTGATGTAAAAGTCTCCTGTATCTTTGATCCGAACATTTGCTTCAAACCTGTCCTAAGACTATCCTTCTTATCCACCTTTGCCAGAGGTACCAACAATGCCAACAAATAACTGTTAGACTGGCAAGGTTTTCCATCTGGGACATAGTTTTTGGATCTGATAGCTCTTCCTCCTCATTTCCTCATAAGATGTATTTTATATCATTATCTTTATTGACAGAAACCAAATGTCAAAAGTCAGTGAGCCAAGAGAGAGCTAAGAAAGATTAGAAACCTTAAGGTATTGAAGACACAAAGCCATATCAACTTTCTGCTAGTTCTGCTAGAAAGAAACCATAGGTGGAAATGCTGATGGGAGTTAGGCTTATTCGTGTTCAAAATTTTTAATTTACCAAGTGTCCTGGGAAGTCATTTGACTGATGAGGCCTATTCAACTCATCAGATGTGTGAACAAAATAAAACATTTATTTTGATCTTTGAATAAACATTTATATCTTTGGACAAAGATGGAGAATGATTAATTAGTTAGATCATTACCTTTGAATGTGTTTAGAAACTGAAAATATATTAAAGGATGTGGACACTAGATTTTCTGAAGGAATATTTGAATAATGGCTGAAAGATTTTGATGTATCCAAGTAAAACTAAAACCCACAAATTATCGTCAAATTCATAGATGCAAAAAGGTTTTCAAAGTATTAACATTTAACATGGACAACCAAATAAAAAGCAAATATATATAACTTCCTAACATCACATTTATCTAATAATGGAAATACGTTAAGAATTTTCAGGGTTGAGTGGTTTCAGTGCCAATACAGTACAGAATTTTTGTATATGCTATATCACTAACTTACATAATCCCAGCTTTTACATGCATGTGTATGTTTTACAGTTTGAAAAACAGTAGTATTTGTCAAGTATATATATTTGTTATCACACACACACACATGCACATACAGCTTATCCTCATTGCTCACAGATTTTATATTTGTGAATACACAAATATAAATTTCGGGCAAATTTATTTTTAGCCCCAAATCAATACTCATGTCACTTCTGCTGCCATTCACAGACATGTTCATCTACAGGGAAGCAAAAAATTGGGGCTACCCAATGCTCACATTCCCAGCAGATTTTGAACAAGTTCATACTCTGCCTTCTTGTTTCACTTCTCACACTGTAAACCAGTGTACTTTTTGAGGTCTGTCTAGTGTTACATTCTTTGCATTTGTGTGCTGTTCATTGGTAATTTTGCTGTTTAAAATGGCCCCCAACAGAGTGCCCAAGTGCTATCTAGCATTTCTAAGTGCCAGAAGGCTATGATGTGACTTACAGAGAAAAGGCATGTTAGATAAGCTTTGCTCAGGCATGAGTTATAATGCTGTTGGCCAAGAGTTCAATGTTATTGAATCAACAATATATATTAAATAAGGCATCTTTAAAGAGAAACACACACAAAGCAAGGTTGTGTATTGATTGGTTGATGAAAATATTGTGACCAGAGGCTCACAGGAACCTATACCTTTATTTTCGCTAAAGGCAATTGCTTAGCACTCCGTAATTCAGTGTTTTCAGTGACTTTAGAGACTATAACTACTGTAATTAACAAGAATCAACTGTCTATATAACATGGGATGCCACATTTAGATGACAACTGTTTTTGCTTAGTTTCCTTTTGTCCAAAACCTCTTTCTATTTGGTGGTGGAAATTCCCCTATTGTTCAAGTCTTGATTGGAGTACAAGTTGGCAAGCTGAAGGGAATCAGATACTGTCTCTCCACACTCCTGGAAGTAAGGATGCAGGCACTTGACCTAGATTCAGCTGATTAAATGCTGCTACCTAGGACACTGAGTGTTGAGCTTGGGGTGTAAAGACAAAGGCTCACTTCCTAAAAAAGATATATTTATTCCCATTGGCAGCTTGCAGCAGCAGCAGTGTTTGGCCATGGAGATCACACTGGACAACTTTACAATGTGACCAGAGCTGAGAATGTTGATGCTGATGCTTTCTTGTTTCCTTTCCATTTTCTGAACCTGATTCTCTCTAGTCTTCCCATCAAATCTGTGAGTGACAGCACCATACACTTCCAATAAATTATTTTTCTTATAACTTAGCCAGATCTTGTGTTTGTGCCTTGCAACCCAGAATCTAGATGGATACAAGTATCATATGCCAAGTGTTATGCCAAACGCTGTCAAATTATATTAAAAATCTATATTTTATGATTCTGGGAGTATTACAAAAAATATAAAACCTATGTGCAGTAAACATATTTCCCTTAAAGGATTTGTCATCTTTTGTCTGCCCTTTACCTAATATTTTATCTAAATTATAGAGGAGAAAGCCAGAATTTTTTAAAGATTTTTAAGATATTTTAAAGATTAATATATATTTGATAGAACTATTAAAATATATGTTAAAGACTTCGAGTTACATAAAATTAGGATCTGGACTTAATCAATTATTTTACTTATAAATTGGTCTTAATTTTTACTCCTTAGAAAGAGCTTTCATGAAATTTTACTTTTCTACAATCATTCTGAACTTTAGGGTTGACATTTTCTCTGCAGAAATACTTTGAAATTACTATCTATAATTGAATTGCCTTTCAACTCCATCAAAACATGTAAATATATATTTAAATAAGAATTAAAAGTTAATGAAGCCAAGCAGCTATTCTATAGATGTTCTTACAAATATAAGTTTAAGAAATCTGATAAATTATGAATATTGATTAGCCACATATAATTCAGTATTTACAGAGTAATTTTCCCGGCATATAGGAATAAATGTTTTGCTTACAATTTATTTCCTATTGGCTGCCTATAAAGTAGATAAAGCCAACAAAGATATTCAGGCTTCTAGTTAATCCTTCCACCTCCTGTACAAACTATTCAGTCCTATGGTGCTTTGGTTTTGTTTTATTTCATTTTCACATTCAATTTCAGAAGCGTTGAATAATAAAACTGTTTTCGCAGATTATATTACTCAAAAATGTTTAGATATACTTGCAATTTCTTTCACTTCCTAAAAAAGATGATTCTCAGTCCCACATGTTGAAGTGTTAAAGGCCCCAGGGGGAAGAAATAAGAGTTTTGTTACTCTCAGATTAAGCCCATCCCTGAAAGCAGTCAGAAACACTCCTCACATGCTGGAAATGCAACTGTTGAATTCAAGAAAGTACAGCCATCGGCTCCACCTGAGAAGCACAGACACAGGCCAAAAAGAACCTCTCGGGGTGCTTAATGTCTTGGCAGCTTCTAAATGCCCATCCCTGGGTATTCCTAAACCAGACAGGCAAACCAGGCCATCACAGAAATATGTAAACATGTTATCTGTTCAAATAAAATCTGTTAAAGTTAAAAAGGAAATATACAGCCATTACACAGTGACCAGTGAAATTAGCATTGCTCGGCACCATGGCTCATACCTGTAATCCCAGCACTGTGGGAGGCGGAAGTGGTCGGATCACTTGAGGTCTGGAGTTCTAAATTACCCTGGCCAACATGGTGAAACCCCATCTCTACTGAAAAAACACAAAAACTTAGCTGGGCATGGTGGCAGCACCTGTAATCCTAGCTACTTGGGAGGCTGAGGCAGGAGAATCTCTTGAATCAGGGAGGCAGAGGTTGCAGTGAGCCAAAATTGCACAACTGCCCTCCAGTCTGGGCAACAGAATGAAACTCAGTCTAAAAAATAATAATAATAATAATGGCAAGACAGAAAAGCCAGAAGGCCAAAAAGATACTCTGCATCCTATCATCTACACTCTCCAAAAAATTACCCCCTTTCTTTGGGGATTTTTTTTAGGAACATATTCCTAGAAATATGTCTGAATTCCAACACTTAGTTTTTTATATCAGGATTTTGGAACTATTTTTCCAATTTTTTTCAACTGTCCCTTAAGATTATGAGCAATTTTATAGGGAAGATAGTTAGATAATAGTATATATTCCCTATACAGTGTCACCTGCTACTTAATCTACTTTCCTACAGTAACTACCAGTTAATTCAAGTTCTTGATTCTCTACTCACTAACGTGGCCAATTTTCTGCATAACATATGCAGAAAAGTAGCAAGGAATGCATTTAATTTGAAATAAAATTAAATTCTCTGATATTATGTGAATTTAGAGATCTCAAAACTACAATTTTTTGTTTCTATTGGATAGTTATGATCTCTAACATAAAATTGAATCTCAAAGGCACTGTGGCACTATCAACTTTCCTACATAGCTTGTAATGAGAAATTGACATTAGGTTGATGGGGATAATAATTCCATTTTTACAGCAATAAAAGGTACTCTTTTTCTAGAAAGAAAGCAATTTCTAAAAGCAAAGTAATCATGTAACTATTGATTTACCATCAAAAATGTATGTCTACCTGGTAGTGAAAATAAAATTTAGAGATTTAAAACAACACTGCACAAATTTATAATTATTTTCCTCCTTCATCTCAATGGCTTTTAACTGTGTCTTATCTCTATCCTGAGATTAATTGATATTTTTTACACTTGGAGAATGATTGACTTTTAAATTTTTTCCTGACACTATCTAATATTGCTTTGATCTCCTAAACTCTACTCTGAACCACTGCAAAGATACTTCTGTCCTCATAATTCCATTTACAACCTTCTTCATTACCTGTAATATTTCAATAAGAAATGTTGTCCATGGCCTTATGCTTCTCATCTGGACTTTAAAAATATTCCCAATAAGCAAGCTCTTTATTATTATAAATAAGAAATTTAAAAGATGAAGAATTAACTGCATTGCTACTCTTTTTCCTCTAGTTTCCTAAGACATCACAAGTTGCCTTCTGGACGAGAAACAGATGAATGGATTATTAAAGTCTCAAGACAGAAAGGAGCTTATTTTCTCCTCTCTAAGCTACTCACTCTCATCATCTTGTAATTAATGAATGAATTACATTGAACGACAACATGTAATGTTAAAAAGAAAACATATTTGTCATTGTTGTTGTTGTTTTAGAAATTGGCAAGCTAAAATTTACATGAAAAGCCAAAGAACTCAGAACTGAAAAACTAAGTTGGGGGATTTATAATACCTGATTTCAAAACTTACTAAAGGCCAAGAGTAATCAAAATAGTGAGTATTAAGCTCTGATTTTTTTTTTATCTTACCCCAATTCCTAAGGGGTCTGGGGAGTCATGCCCTACAAACCATAAATTCTCATCAGATGCATTTTATTTAACCCTATATATTGTGACTTACTTTCCAATCTGACTCTGGCATAACATTATGTGACAAAGAAGAAAGTCAAAATATTTTATCCCCAAACATGTTTCTTTGACATATTTTGAAATGGCCCTGCAAAGCTATCCTTTGTTGGAGAGAATCTGCATCTGTAAAGAATCTCTATTAACATGGCTAGATCTTTTTCTTCCAGACTCTCCCAATCCTAAAGAGATGAACTAAGAGTCTAGTACCTTTAAAAATCTGAATAGGAAACATTTGTCATCTGCTATCTCTAAGGCAGCCACTATAAGACTTCAAAAGAACTTTGGTCTCCACAATGTTTTATCTTAACCTGAACATTTTCTTTCTGTGGATGCCAGGTCTTTAGACAAACTCAACCAATTGCCAATCAAAAAAATGTTTAAATCTTTATATTTACCTATAGCCTGAAACCCACCTCCCCACCCCCTCAGGCCCCCCATACCCCACATACCCCCACTCCTGTTGCTTTGAGTTCTCCTGCCTTTCTTAACCAAACCAATGTATTTCTTAAATGTATTTGACTGATGTTTCATGCCTCCCTAAAATATATAAAACCAAGCTGTACCCCTACCAACTTGGGCACATGTTCTCAGGACCTCCTGAGGGCTGTGTCACAGACCATGGTCACTCATATTTGGCTCAGAATAAATCTCTTAAAATATTTCATAGAGTTTGACTCTTTTGTTAACAACAGCTTGAAATGGGCATAAAGACAGAAAAAAAAAATCATAACAATGAGACAGAATAGAGTCCAGAAATACACTCAAACATGTAAGATCAATTGCTTTTCAACATAAATATTAAGACAATTCAGTGGGAAGTATAGGGGTTTTCCAAGTCAGATGATCCATTGATAAATCCTAAAGAACCAAACAGTGTAACTCTGAACATTTCTAATTTCTCTTAATGCTTCAATTTTCCTATCTGAAAAATAGAAAAATACTAATACATATTTTACAAGGTTTTTTTTAAAAGAGGCTAATAGTGACATATTTAATTGTTTAGCACACTGGTACATTTGCTATTCATTTAACACATTTATTGATACCTATTATTGATGTCTATGCTTTTCTCAGACCTGAAAATACATTCTTGTGACTAACCCCATAGATAATCCCTGTTAAACCGCAGATACACACTAGAACGAAAAACAAATTCTTAAAACTCCAAATAAATTCTGTGTTAAAAAACAGAAAAACACAATAATGAAAAGGTAGCTACTTAAGATAGAGGATTCAAGGAAATTCTGTTTAAAGAGGAAAATTTAAACCAGCATCTAAATCAAAAAGGATCAAGATAAGAGAAGATCAAAGAGAAATTCATTCCAGGTAGAAGGAGCAAGACCAGAGTTATCTTGGTGTGTTTTAGAAACATAAAGAAGCCTAAGTTGATGAAGCAGGGAGAACAAGTTGGAGAGTGATAAGAAATAAAAGTCACAGAATAGACAGGTCTCTGCAAACCATTATAAGGAATATAGGTTTTATCCTAAATGTAATTGGACCCACTGGAGGGTTTAGTAGAGAAATGACAAATTGGATGTATGTTTTACAAAGCTCACTGTGGCCTCATGGAACATTAATTGTGGTAGGTCAAGAATAGAGACTAGCTGCAGGCTACAAGGTTGTTCAAAAAAGAGGTGTGTTGGCCTTTACTTCCCGGTTGTAATGTAGATGGTGAACAACTGTGTCGGACATTCTTGTGGCTAACCCTACAGATAATTCCTGCTCCCTTTTCCCTTGCTATCTCCTCAAATAAAGGTTGGAAAAGCTAAACTTTTACTTTTTCTAAGTCCCTTAAAGCAAGGTATAGCTATTTGCCGCAGATATGGCCAAAGAGAAACAGAAGCCTGTTGGGGGTTTTTGGAGAAGCTTTTAGCTTCCTGATAAAGGGGATACTCCTTGTTAATGCAGATGTAAAGCCACAACTGCAGAAGCTCTTCTGCTCATGAGGAAATCTGATAAGCAAGAAAAATGTCTGAAATAGCCATTTTGTTGATGCAGGAAAATAAAGCGTATTGGAAAGTGAAGTAGAATTATTTAAATAATTCAAAGGGGAAAGGGAGGCAGGTAGAGAATAAGAGATTGGATGAGATGCTAAAGTCATCCTGAAAAAGGGAGTGAAATGAATGGAGGTTTATAGATAACTGCTACAAAGAGATGCTGCAGGAGACACAGTCTAATTATGACTTCAAAGAAGGTGAAAATTTTATATGCACAGGGAGGAGAAATATTTTGAAAACAAAAAAGTATAAAGCAAGAATAACATCTGTTCTCACCTCAGATATTGTTGTATATGGGGATGTGAGAGAGAAAGAGAGGGAAAGAGAAAAAAAAAAGATTTCCCTCAAGAAAGTGGCTAGAAAGTAAGGTCAATGAGACATAGCCAGTTTGCACTGGCATAAGAGTGTGAAGGGCAGGTTTAGGGAAGAGGGTCAGAATATAGGGATTTTTGCTGTTGACAGACTGTTTAAATCCAAGAGAAAAAGATTGATAAAGCAGAGATTAGCAAGAGAAAGAAACTGGGCAAGGTTAATGAGTGCGCAGAGAAGTAAGCAGAAGTAAATCAAGGAGATGATTGATAATCTAGAGTGCTTTGGTTCTAATGGTACCTGGAATGAACAGGGACAGATGCATTTATTTCTCATAATTAGGTGAAGTGAAAACTCTATCACATGGCACCATGAACAACTCTTCTTCCCTATGGGTATCAGTGATGCAGTAGCGTGGAAGGAGTCCAAGTTTCTCAATGGGCTTACATTATTTATTTATTTAATCAGTATCATCAAGTATTTATATTATGTGAAGCTCTTTTAGGTTGGTAAAAGAGGATGGAGAAAAGCAAAGTCTCTTCCCTAAAAGAGCTCACAGGACAATGAGGAAGGACTGACAATAAAGACATAAAAAATATAGCTACTATATTAAGTGATGGTAACTTAATACAAATCAAGCAAGGTAAAGTAGATAGAGAATTTCAGGGAGTTGTGCTGCCTCCTCTCTGAGGTGGTGATGGTTGATAATTGGGTGAGGGGTAAGCTGTGCAAATGTCTTGGTAAAAAGCACAATGAAAACAGTAAGCACCAAAGCCCTGCGATGGGAACATGTTTTGCATGTTCAAGAAACTGAAGGGGAGTAATAGATCACAAAAATGCCAAGGAAGCCAGATCATTAGACTGGATAAGGACTTCAGATTTTTGCTTTGTGGAGATGGATCACCACTAGAAGGCTTTGTAGGGGAGTGACATAATCTGATGTGTTAAAAAGAACTCTCTGGTTGGATGAGACTAACCTCTAATAAGACAAGGGTGGTAATTATGAGGCTAGTGCAGCAATCCAAGTAAGAAATGCTGGTGTTTGGATGAGAATGGTTTCAATGAAAGTGGTAAGAATTAGTGAGATTCTATATTGTCTTTCAAAAATAGAGATGATAGAATTTGCTATTGATTTGGATGTAGGGTGGGAAACCTTGACATAGTCAAGGTTTTTGGCTGAGCAGTGTGGATAACAGAATTGACTGTGAGGGAGGATTGAGGAGGGAGAGGGAAGTAAATATGAGAAGGGAAATCAGGAACTCAATTTTTGTTGTTATCTGTTTGAAAACTCTAAGTGGAGATGTTGCATGGAAATTTGACATACATGTCTGGGGTTTGTAGAAATGGTTCAGGCCACAGATACAAACCTAGAATCATCAGAAATATTGATGTCATTTGAAGCCATGTGTCCCGATGAGATCACTGGAGGTGGGCAACTAGATTGATAGGATTAAAGCCTTTAGATTAAGCCCTGAGCACTCCAACTTGGAAACATTAGAGAAAGCAGAACAAGCAGAACAGACTGAGAAGTAACAGCCCATGAGGTAGAGGAGAAACAAGAGATAATTCTGTCCTGGAAGTCAGGAGAAGAAAGTGTTTTAAAGAGAAGAGGTTGGTCGTCTATTTCAAATGTAGATGATGGATGAAGTCTGCATCTAACCACATGGAGGTCACTTGTGTTATCCTAAGCTTCCAGGAGCATAAAATGCTATGAAGCCATTTTCATTCTAGAGACTGTAGGGTGACTGCTGGGCAATGAGTTTTCTCATATGAAGTAGGAACCCAGGGACCTCCTCTTTCCCAAGTTCATTGCAGCAAGATACCCCATCCTATTCGTAATGAAGGGATCATGACCAGTGAAATGATCGGTTTTATACTCTTTCCTTGAAATCCCACATTCAAACATCAGACCACTAATTTTACCATTCAGAGTGAGTTCTGCCCCAGCCACACCCTCCCAGGGCTATGACAAATTCCAGCATCTGTGAAAAAATGATAGAGATTGGATTAAATGACATTAGAGGCATCTTAATTAAGAGGATACATTGCAGAGAGAGTGGAAGAGTAATGTGATTTCAGAGTTACTGGAGTAAATGAATCATAATCGTTCAAGGTACTTTTCATAATTTATACAGTCTTTTTATAATTCAAAAATTAGTTATCTCATTGCTATCAGTTGAAGAGGCTACCTCCCACAAGACTTTTAATTTCCTGAGGGCAGGTTTCATTCATATGTATATCTTCAAATGTTGGCATAATGCTTGGCCAATAGGTTTTATTCTTAATAAATGTGTTTTATATGAAGTTACCAAAACCCAGCCTCATCTAGTGTGTGAATAATTGCCCTATTCTAATGCTTTATGGTTCACTCATGGTTTTATAGGTCTGAGATCCAGACTATCTCCTAATATTTCTAGTTACAGAATCTTAACTTGCTTATATTGAACCATATCTCCATAATACACTTCCTGTTGTTACCAGATTCATTTCCTGTTACCCGTCATTTAGATCAATGTCCTTCAAACACTGTGTCTTTATAACAATACCATGAAGGAAACAGGGGAAGACATGTTGATCACCATTTGATGCTAGAACGTTTAGAAACATCATGCTCAGCATGGTATTGAAAAGCAAAGAACAGTACATTATTTTCTCTCTGTTTTTTAAGGTTGAGGCCATTTGCTTTCGATTCAAAGGATAAAAGAATTGTGCTCTTTATAGGGTTACATGAGACCAAGGAAAGATTAACTATGAAGCTAATTTAGTAGCTTAAACTTCAGGGTCATCACTAAATCACACCAGTGCCAAGGTCCTAGGAGTAGCCCCAGTAGTTGTATGTTTGTAATTCAGTATTTTATTTCTTTTAGAAAGCTTCCACATTTTCATAAGCTTTAGGAACTACAAAATCTGTATGCACGCTGACTAAAATTCTTTCATTTGATAGACAGATTAAAACAAACCTAGTCACACAACACAAAGTACCATTAATTAGTATTTGTTGGATAAATCTACCTCACAATAGAAAGACACTTTATTTTTTAAAATTTTATTTATTTATTTATTTATTTATTTATTTATTTATTTTTTGAGATGGAGTCTTGCTCTGTTGCCCAGGCTGGAGTGCAGTGGCCTGATCTTGGCTCACTGCAATCTCCATCTCCCAGGTTCAAGCTATTCTCCTGCTTTAGACTCCTGAGTAACTGGGATTATGGGCATGCGCCACCATGCCTAGCTAATTTTTGTATTTTTAGTAGAGTCGGGATTTTACCATGTTGGTCAGGCTGGTCTTGGAACTCCTGACCTCGTGATCTGCCTGCCTCGGCCTCCCAAAGTGCTGGGATTACAGGCATGAACCACCGCGCCCAGCCCAAAGACATTTTTTTAAAATGTATAATATTTGTTCTGTTGAACACAAAAAATACTATCTTTGTAAGGATAGCAGAAAATGAAATGTATTATGATCAAAATAAAAATCAATGCTGCAGGTTTATTTATAATATTCTAAATATTTTCAAAATTAATTCAGGACTACTGTCCCATTTTAACCTATCTGGTCTCTTTGAGTAAGAAACTATGAGCCTCAGTTGTAACAATATATAGGTTTTATGTTTCGATATATCAGCCTTCAGTCTTACAATCTTTGACAATAGATCTTAGGAAGAATATTTAAATTGACATTTTTTATGAGTTCTTAATATTAGTGTTTGTTTAAGACTTACCAAATAACTTCTATGAAAATCTGTATCTTTGTCAATGTGCCTGCAAAATATGGTAACTCATTTTATGGGGAACCTTTCATTTTTGAGACAAAAGATTAAGTGAAACTCACATCTGCCTGCTATGCCGGCAGTGACTTGTCAATCTTCCAGGTGCTCACCAATCCTCCTCTGACCATCCTGTAATTTAAAAGTGGTCACAGGAACTAAGACAGAGCTTCACTAAATATTGCTCAGTTTGTTCAGGGAAGATAAACTAAAATGAGTTTTCAAAAAAAGTGTTTGTGTGTTTTAATTCAATCTGTTTTTCTCCACATTCTCCCAAACTTAAAACAAACAAGTGTAATTCAGTTTCATTCTGACTCTTTTTCTAAATATTGTCTGTCTCTGCATCTCTGCATTTATTTTTCTTTCTCAATTCCACAGTTGTTATATGAAGTAGGATTGCAAGCTCAAAATGAAGAGAATCTAATTCTTGTTTTGTGTGAAGTTCTTGTGCAGATAAGTAAACCTCCTGTCCACATAGGGAATTAAATGTCTATAAAGCTTGTGCATGATGGAGGCCCTTTCTCTTCAGTTATAGCTTATTGCTTCACCTATTGACTTGAGCATATTAATTCTCATGCATTTAATTTCTTGCACTGATGAGAGAGAGGTTGAAAAGCACAAAATTTAAAACTGCTTGCACACATAAAGTGTAAGTATGCCAGTCCTCTTACTCTTTTCTCTCTCTCTTCACCATTTTTTTCAAAGCCTAGGAAACTAGGAAGAGAAAGAACATGTTATAAATAGAAAACACAGCACATCCATGGGTTGTCCCTTTGTCTTCGAAAAATGTAAGAGAAGCATGAAGTTAGTTTGCTATTAGTCCCAATAGACCAAAGTGATGACTAGAGACAAATATGTCCCTTGCAAAATATTACAGAATTTCTGGCTCTCACTTCAACCTTCTTTTTGACTATGAACAAAATTAAATTTTTCTTCGTTATTACTCAATTGTCAAAATGTTGAAATAATAAATGAAAACTTTCGATCATTTGTGAAATATATTACTGACCATTTGCATAGATAACTCTGTATTGCAAATGGCAACATCTATGAATCTTCAATCTTTCCACACCTTTTTTTTTTTTGCAATGTGTGTCTCTCTTCTGCTTTCTGAAAAACCACTTAGAAATTTTAGTTTAGAAAACTAAATTTGCTCAAAGCAGCAAAAAAGATATTGGTAGAGATGGGCTTTTAAGAGGTGTCATCCAAGCTATGAAACTTAATAAATAATATCAAAACTTAGTAGGGGAAAAGATTTGAGTCAGCTATTATGGCAATTTATACCACATTACCCACAATGCCCAGTACTTGGAATAGTATTTAAAAAGTCATCATGATTACAAAGGAAAGAATACAAAGAAAACCTTAACAACTATTCAATCTAAATCTCAAAATCAAATTTGGGATAATCACCTATTAAGTTGTGCTGAGAAGTGCTTTTCCGTGCTGTTTGTAAATAAATAAAGAAAAGAACATGAAACGAAAGTAATTTTGTCACACAATAAGGGATTGCATTTTAGTGCAAAAACAGGTCTCTGCAGGGCCATCAGACAGCTTCCTGGAGTGGAATAATTAAGTTTGAGATTGCTGGAGGGGACTGCAATGGTATTTTAGTTTATAGCCTCAAAACCAAGGGGATCCATTAAAATGAAATAAGTGAAATTGTACTAGCTCCTTGTAGGCCAAGTACCTGAGTGACATCACCATCATCAAGGTAACATGCTTAAATTATGCCAGACTACATTTAATAACAGCACAATCTCAGACAGTCTTTCTGCCACACAGGGATAAAACAATACTCTAAGGAAAGGGATCTGACAGAAAATGAGCCAGGAAAGGAGAAACAATTAATTAAAGAGTCATTTGGGAGCTGATAAACAGTCATGAAAAAGTCACTAAAATCTGATATTAAATGTCATTTAGCTGAATTAGTTTAGAAGATAATTTCACATTGTGATTTCCAGACAGTCTGACACCAAAAGTCAGAGTTTTCTCATCTCCAATGGGAGATAGGGGACGCAGCAATATGGCATGATAAGTATTGACCCCAGATGACAAACTCTTAGTAACATAAGCAGTACTCAGTTTCTTCTGAGAATCACTAAGTTTCAAATGAGCTATATTATTATATAACCTAAATAGTATGGAACACATGTGAAATATTAAGCAGGCATGATTTTGTTATTTTAATAGTGGAAATGATGGAGATTACAATGCTTCAGCTGAAAACTAGATACTGTTACAGTCCACCCATTATCTATGGCACTGAGAAAAACAGGAATATTTCACGTAAAAAAAGAATTATTGTATTAGGGTTCTCTAGAGGGACAGAACTATTAACAGAACAATTAATAGAATTGATGTATATATAAAGGGGAGTTTATTAAAGAGTGTTAATTCCCACGATCACAAGGTCCCACAATGGGCCATCTCCAAGCTGAGGAGAAAGGAAGTCAGTCCAAGTCCCAAAGTTGAAGAACTTGGAGTCCAATGTTTGAGGGCAGGAAGCATCTAGCACCAGAGAAAGATGTAGGCTGGGAGGCTAGGCCAGTCTAGTCTTTTCACGATCTTCTGCCTGCTTTTATTCTAGCTGTGCTGGCAGCTGATTAGATTGTGCCCACCCAGATTAAGGGTGAGTCTGCCTTTCCCAGTCCACTGACTCAAATGTTAATCTCCTTTGGCAATACCCTCACAGACACACCCAGGAACAATACTATGCATCCTTCAGTCCAATCAAGTTGACACTCAGTATTAACCATCACAAGTTTACCCCTTGTCAACTTGAACTCATACACATTTCCTAAAATCATATATAATCTTCAAATAAAGACAATAATAAGGTCATAATTTTGCCTAACAAAATACAAGTATCCTTTGTACAACCAGAAATGCACCAATCCACAACCCAAATGCTATTACACAAAGTTAACAACACTTAAATGCTGATATGAAGTCAATAAATATTATGTCACATGATAAAGGAAAAAAGGAAATAAAATGAAGATGTTTTCTTAGTACAAGTGTATACATGCACAAACAAGTTTTTAACAAAAGAAGGAGGAAATACTCATGACAGTTATGGTCCTCGTTTCTGCAATTTGTCACATGTTCGTAGCTGGTATTACTGACTACCTTCTTCTACTACCCATTCTGTATTCCCTCTGTCTTCAGCAAGCACCTCAGCAGGTTGTGGGTTTTTTCTTTCCTGGGGGAGTGACCCAAACCTTCATTTTTGACAGATCTAGGCCATTTGTAGTCCTGCTTGGACTGGGCTGCTGTAGCTTCCCATTGACCTTAATCACAGGGCATGGTAATTCTAAGAGACGCCCTAATGGATCTCCTGTATACTATGCATACTCTTCCTTACCTTCATTGTGGAGTAATAGGCTGATTTCATCTTGATAGTCCAGGTCAATCACCCCAGCCAACACAGTTACTCCTTCTTAGCCTGTTGACTTACAGGTAGGAGGAGCCCAAACTGTCCAGGTGGCAATCTTAACTCCAAGTTTAATGAAATTGTTCTTGTGTCTCCTAGTGACAGTGTTCCTCCCTCTGGAACTAATACCTCTAGGCCAGAAGAACATAATGTCACAGGAACAGGAAGCAAAAATTTTGCTAGTGGGTTACTAGGGGTGATGGTGAGTGGTGCCTCTTCCACTTCCACCCCTTGATTTCTGGACCAGTGAATCCTGGCTATGGGAGAAAGAGTACCATGTATTGGACACTGCTTCAGAGCATACAGGATATTCTGGAGAATTTTGCCCCAGCCCTGCAAAGTATTGTTGCCTAGTTTGCATTGTCATTGTAACTTCAAAAGGCCATTCCACAGTTCTATCAATCCAGCTTCTTCAGGATGATGGGGAACATGGTAAGACCCATGAATTCCATGAGCATGAGCCTAGTGTGTTTGCTACTTCTCACTCACTGGATCCAGTCAGCATAATGTCATCAGTGTTGTCCATGAAAAGAGTTGAACTCTACAAAATATTTGAAGAGATTTATTCTGAGCCAAATATGAGTGGCCATGGCCCATGACACAGCACTTAGGAGGCCCTGAGAACATGTTACCAAGGTGGTTGGGGAACAGCTTAGTTTCATACATTTAAGAGAGGTATGAGACATTTAAGAAATACATTGGTTTGGTCCAGAAAGGTAAGATGAATCAAAGTGGGGGCTTCCAGGCTATAGGTGAATTTAAACATTTCCTGATGGACAATTTGTTGAGTTTGGCTAAAGATCTGGGATTGATAGAAAGGGAATGTTCAGGTTAAGATAAAAGATTGTGGAGACCAAGGTTCTTTTGAAGCCTTATACTGGCTGCCCTTACAGACAACAGATGACAAATGTTTCCTTTTCAGATCTTAGTTAATCTCTTTAGGATTGAGAGGGTCTGGAAGAAAAAAAATCTGGCAATGTTAATAGAGATTTTTTACAAATGCAAATTTCCCCCAACAAAGAACAGCTTTGCAGGACCACTTCAAAATATATCAAAGAAACATGTTTTGGGGATAAAATATTTTGATTTTCTTCTTTGTCTAATAATGTTGTGCCAGAGTCAGGTTGGTTACGACACATAGGGTTAAATAAAACTCATCTGATGAGAATTTATGGTTTGTAGGGCATGACTCCCCAGAGAGCTTAGATTAGAATTTGGACAAGATAAAAAAAAATCAGAGTTTAGTCATCAATGTAATGGACCAGTGTGATATCTTGTGGAAGGGAAAATTGATCAAGGTCTCTCTGAACAAGGCTATGACACAAAGCTGAAGAGCTGATATACCCCTGAGGTAGAACAGTAAAGCTATATTGCTATCCTTGCCAGCTGAAGGCAAACTGCTTCTGGTGGGCCTTATAGACAGGAATGGAGAAAAAGGCATTTGACAAATAAAGGGCTGCATATCAGGTACCAAGAAATGTGTTAATTTGCTCAAGCAATGAAACCACATCTGGTACAGCAGCTGCAATTGGAGTCACCACTTGGTTAAGCTTAAAATAATCCACTGTCATTCTCCAAGATCCACATCTTCTGCACAGGACAAATAGGAGAGTTGAATGGGGATGTGGTGGGGATCACCACCCCTGTGTCTTTCAAGTCCTTGATAGTATCACTAATCTCCACAATCTCTCCAACGATGCTATATTGTTTTTGATTTACTATTTTTCTAGGTAGAGTCAGCTCTAATGGCTTCTATTTGGCCTTTCCCACCATAATAGTCTTCACCCTACAAGTCAGGGAGCTAATGTGGGGGTTCTGCCAGCTGCTAAGTATGTCTATGCTAAGTATGCATTCTGGCACAGGGGAAATAACCGCAGATGAGTCCAAGGACCCACTGGGCCCCCTATAAGTTGAACCTGAGCTAGAACTCCATTAATTACCTTACCTCCATAACCCCCCCACCTTACTGGAGGACCACAATGACATTTTGGGTCCCCTGGAATCAACGTCAGCTCAGAGTCAGTGTCCAGTAATCCCTGAAATTTCTGTGAAATTTCTGATTATTTCCCTTTCCCCAATACACAGTTACCCTGGTAAAATACTAAAGGTCTCTTTGGGGAAGGATGGGAGAAAGATTAACAGCATAAGTTGTTGGTAATGTAGTGGGCTCCTTCCTCAAGGGGACTTGGCCTCCCCTTCATGCAAAGGGTTCTGTAAACTGGCTCTAGTCTGGAAATTGATTGAAGGGCCATGATTCTCTGTTTTTAAAGTTCAAATTAGTCTTTTGTCCACTCAGCCTGGAAGTATTCTGCTTATTTAAATTAAGTAGGAATGCAGTAAATTTCCTATCAATTTCACTTCTAGGATCACCGTGTTTAACTAGCCAATGACAGAGCTCTACATAAATCAAACTATTCTGATTGTTGCTTCGCCTCTGTTGTCCTTGATGGTAGCCATGCCCACTGTGCCTTTGATGGATGAGTGTCACCACTTGGCTCCTGCCACCTTGGGTTCCAATTATTCCCATTGCATTTATATTTGGTAGTTGAGTGACTATGGTTCCCACTGTTAGATATGGCATATGGAGAAAAGCAATACATACAGAACTCGTCAAAGATGCAGGTGCTGCCCTCACAAATCTGTTTTCCAAAGCATTGGTAAAGGGTACATCTTCTGGACCTTCCCAGCTAGGATAAGTAGGCCTAAAGTGACTAATCCACTCCAGCATCCCAATCTCCCTAAGCCTTTGGATCCCTTCCTCTACATTAAACCAAGGGAGGAAATCAGGCATTTCCAGTTCGCTCACAGTGAGCCATCTCTTAATCCATATTTCAGCTAATGGAGCAAATAAACTATTAGAACCTTTATTAACTCCCTGAGCTGCAACATAAAATGTAGAGTCCCTACTTAATGGGCCCAAATCAATAAATTCAGCCTGATCCAACTGTATGTTCCTTCTACCATTATCTCATACCCTTAATATTCATTCTCATACCTGTTCTCCAGATTTCTGTTTATATAAATTGGAAAACTCAAGCAATTATTTTCGAGTATAGTATACCTCCTTGTGGGTCACACTCTGAACCTCACCTCTAGGGGCCTGCCAAAACTTTAATTTTAAGTCTAGAAGCAAACAGGGGTGTTGGGGGGCAGCAGGGGGGAGGATCCTGAGGAGAATCAACATTATCTTGCCTAGTAACTGCCTCAGGGGAGGCCATCACTCTTGCCTCAGGCAAGGCAGGATTCATCTCCTCAGACAAAGATGGAAAGGCTAATGCCAGCATGAGTTGGGGAGGGGATGTTGCCACTACTGGGGATGGAGAAGCTGTTCCTTCTGGCAGAAAAGTTTCATCAGAGTTTACCAGCTCAGTGTGCCCAGCTTCATCAGGGTCCTCCCACATATCCCAATTCCAAGTTGCAAGGTCCCATTCTTTTCCAATCAATGCTGTCACTTTAATAGTAGACACCTGGCAAGGCTGTGCATGCACCTTTTGTTAAAGGTCAACCACTCACATGGTAAGAGTCTGTGTCTGATTTTCCAAATTTCAGCTCTTTCTCTGCGGGAGATAAGACTCACTCAGGGCAATCTTAGCAGATTTGAGGCTCAGTATCTGCTTCTGAAGCCAGGAGTTAGAATCCCTGAGTTCATAATTTTCTTTCATCACTTTGTCCAGTGAACTTAAGAGCAACCAATCAACTTCATTATGTTCCTTCGTTCTCCACATATAGTCAAAGGTATTATGTATTAAGTCACTAAACTCCTTGTCTTTTATGAGCAGTGAATCAAGAGTGTCAAATGCATTTATTTTGCATAATAACTCTCTAAATTGTTCATGCTGAGGACTATCATTGTTCTCCATACTATTAGAATTAGAGTCCTTAGCATTTTTAGGTCTAATCACATTAAGAAGCCAACTCCAGAAACCTGAAAACCAACAAAAAAGACTCCATTTTTAATATTCTTTTCCTCTAGAACCACTCCTGGTACCAACATCTGTATTAGTCAGGATTCTCTAGAGGGACAGAGCTAATAGGATTGATGTATATACAAAGGGGTGTTTATTAAGACATATTAACTCACACGATCACAATGTCCCACCATAGGCCATCTGCAAGCCAAGGAGCAAGGGCAAGGAAGCCAGTCAAGGTCTCAAAGCTTAAGAGCTTGGAGTTCAATGTTTGAGGGCATGGAGCATCCAGAACTGGAGAAAGATGTAGGCAGAGAGGCTAAGCCAGTCTAGTCTTTTCACATTCTTCTGCCTGCTTTTTATTCTGGCCATGCTGGCAGCTGATTAGATTGTGCCCACCCAGATTAAGGGTGAGTCTACTTTTCCCAGTCCACTGACTCAAATGTTAATCTCCATTGGCAACACCCTCCAGACACACCCAGGAACAATACTTTGCATCCTCCAATCCAATCAAGTTGACACTCAGTATTAACCATCACAATTATCAATCATAGTACTTACTGCTTGGATTCTATTAAGCAATATAACTCATATGATGACAAAACTGGACTTCAGACATGAATAAAGTACAATCTCTTTTTTTTTTTTTTTTTCCTCCCACTTAGGGGAAGGTAGGTTAGGAAAAGACATAGAGACCATCTTCCCCATCCCTGTACAGAAGCTCATGTAGGTCCTAAAGTTTTTTGGCACATTGTTAGAGAATATATCACAATATGATCACTTTAATTTGCAAACACGTTTCAGTCCAGTAATTAGAATGTCCATTACAAGGTAGATCCTCAAAGTATTCCAACCTTGATGTAGCCTTAAATCTCTTTTTTCTCCAATTAGATGCTTGAGGAAAATGGGCTAAAGTGATATCTGGTGCCTCTACTATCTACTTTCTGGAGTTCCTTTTCTTCTGCACTTGCAAGCTGTTGTTTGGCTCTGTATCACATTTAGTTTGGTTGGCTTTGTGCTATCTGGACAGAGTAGATCAGTGAAGCTGATATTTTTCATAAACTTGCCAGATGATTAAAACCTACTCTCTCTCTCTCTCATGATTTTGATTATAGGAGCTTGCTAATAGTTCCTTGCTCCTCCTCTTGTCTGAAATGCTCTTGTCTTGGGCATATCAGTGTCTACAACTTGTGGATTCTTCTAACCCTTCCCTAATCCAAGGGCATCCAGCAATACACTTGCAGCCCTTATCCCTCCTGAGATCCCAAATGGACAGGTCCAAGAAGATCCCGTACCACATAGCCCACATCCAACTTACCAGAAACAATCAGCACACACATCCGGTATCCTGACAAGCTAGGAGAAAGTGAACCAATCTCAACATAGTAGCATCTCCTGGCTCAGCCACCAGCACTGTTAGACCTTCTCTCTTCTCCTGAACCTCCTGGGAAGGAAAGACCTCAGAACACTAACTGCTTTGCCTTCCTTTGCTGGGATCAGGCACTTATCCTCAAGGTTTTTTGACCATTTCAAAGATCTTCAACTGGGTGCCTAGAAGTCCACCCTCTTCAATATCGGGACTGGAAAGTAAACCCCTGCCTAATGTCTGTCCCCTATAAGAGGATGCAACAGCCTGCATGTGAAGTGCACTCTCCAAAGCAATGGTTTTAATAACCCCTTTCTTAAAACCTTCTCTTGAGACCATGATTCTCTTGCAAATTTCCTAAGCACGTGAGAGAGTTCAGGAATTAAGAGTTTCAACAAGTTTCTTTTAAAGTCTCCATACGTCAACTATTCTCACAGGATATTTGGTGTCCAATAACAACAAAATGGAGTCTAAGTTGAAAATGAAGCAAGAAGAATCCCACCCAATCACATTACCTACAGTCATAAATGACATGTTATCTTTGATTAGAGATAAGCTTATTGAACTTACTAAATTAAATCATTGGAATGCACAAATGAAATATATGGCTTTCAGGAATGTCACTTGGGTAGAGTTGAATGCCTTGGAAATGAAGTGAAACTAGTCTTTATTTGAGCAAAGCCTGTCAAAACCAATAGTGTTCCTGGATTGTAAAGACCAAAATAACATATCGCCACTATTCATTAAAAGGCAGAATAATTCATATATTTAGTGAAACATTTAAAAAAGAGGAGAAATTAGATCTTTGCCTGCAAAAAAGTCGGAAGCTGAAATTTCAGGGGATCTTAAGGTTTGAGGGGGTCATGGATAATCAAATTTTAGAACAGGATCATACCAAATGGGCCACTTCCCCCCTAAATATCATGCAGGTATGCACACACATGCACACACACAAAAACATGGGGACAAATGCTTAAATTATTGCATGAAATTTCAGAACTTCACAGATATCCTGAAGCTGTGAACCCTAAAGCACCTCTCAGGGACATGGACAGTCACAGGTTTCTTTGAACCAGATTGCTACCTTGAGGAGCAATTTCTGTGTTATATAATTCTGTTGTCACATCCTCTGCCAGACAAACTTCATTAGTGGAGCCCCTTAGTAGAGTTAAAAATAGAAATATTTCTCACTGACAGTATAAAGAGATTCCTTCTGGGTTGTCCTGCTGTCTATATACAGTGTCAATCTGGGTTTTATTTCAACCTCCAAGTTTAGTTTAGTTTATATATATACAAAATTTTACAGAAAAAAATACAGAAAAATGAAAATACAAAATAGGGAGAAAGAAGTTACAGAAATGCCTACCCTAAACGTTACTTTTGTTGCTCAATTCAACAAATGCACTGAAATTTAAAAATGTACATTTTTATAAAGAAAATGTAAATTAACTTTTTCTATTGTTGCTGAGTAATGGGGGAACCAGAGTATAATTCCTGACCTCCATTTTCTATTTCTCACAACAGCCACACTGTTCCTTGACTACATCAGCTGCTCACCACATTTGCAGATAAAGCATGGAAATTTTCAGTAGAAATTACTGTCTCACTTGCTTACTTCTCAGTTGTAATTAAAGGGAATTAAATAAATGAGCAAATAGGAAGCTTGATCTGTGGACAAAAGAAAGTAAATTGCTGAAAGGAGAAAGATCAGATGACTAACTTTCTTTAATTTTATGCCACCTTTTACCTCTTTGCAAAATTTTTATGTCAAATGACACTTAATTATCTTGCATAATAAAAATTTTCTTCATAACTTATGCACATGCATATATATGTATATATACACACATATGTATGATACTACTTGATATCTCTGTACTAAGCACCTATGAGGATCTCATTAATATTTTCATTTTTTAACATGTACTAATTAGATATTCAATTGGAAAGATAAAACATTTGAAAAATTAAATGATGCATTCTCTTTATGATGATGAAAATGCTTTACCAGTTAACACTGAGTTGATCCAATTTATTAGTTTAGATTTTAAAATCTCCTCAGTCTCATAAATATTTTAGTCATAGCAAAACAATAATTTTGAATATATCTACAAATAACCATACACAATATTTAGGGTGCTATACTTCTCTCACATTAAATCTAGACTTGAAAACTGTACCTACTCAGGAAAACATCCAATGAATAGGTCCTCTGGCGGTTGGTCTCAGGTTGAAGTTTTTACTATGCTACAAGTAAAACCAGATTACTTTAGGTCCCTGATGACTAAGAGAATATTATAGCCTGAGAACAATAACATATTAAAGGATATAGCCAAGGGATAGGTGAAGACTGATATATGTGTGTATATATACATTAGAATATTGATGACCTCTGAGATTTTATAGACCTCTGACAATGGATATAGAGCAGTGCTACCAAAACAATTTTCCATTTTTATAAAAAATACTTTGTAATAAATGCTTTACCACCTGAAATGAAGATCATGGATGTAAAGGTCTACCTACACATAGCTTTTTGAAAGAGTCTATATAGTGCCCTATCTGAAATTTAATTTAAGTATAAATAACAAGACAGCAGTTCATTAAGAAGAAATCTGAAGTACGTTATGTATATTCAGGCGTGACTACATGAGAAGATTGCATGAAACAGTCAGATGCTGACCTCTATCTGTATAATCACATGAGTTAAAAACTACAAATGCTGCTTGACTCAAGTGTTTGGACTCAAATTCTATCAGCAACTTGCTATCACTGAAAAGATTTTCAGAAAGGTGGTTGATACTAGACAATGATGGAAAGCAATAAACAAAATAAAGTGCAATAATTACTCAATATAAATAGCAATTGTATTTATGGAAAATATGCAAAAATACTTTACTCTTCTGTCTGTCTATCTACTCTCTATATAAATCAGAATTTGGATTATGTTCAAGTAAATATGAACAGTTTCTGCGTTAATACCCTATGTATCATTTGAAAATCATTCGAGACAAAAGACAATTTCATATATCATGTTTCTGATCCCTACTTACTAAAATGGCTAGTAGCACCCACTCCCAAACATTATGACAAGGGAAAAATGCCCCCATATGCTATCTACATGCCCATAAGGAGTGGATATATGGACATTTAAATGTGGAATGGACATTAAAAACTATCTATCAGAGCTTAGAAACTCACTTCAAGAAGTCTTCAGATTAATTCAATGACTCAGGTTGGTATTACCACTCTCAAACTGGTCACAATCCCCATTCGAAGTGACTACTTCCTGCATTTACTTTTCCTTCTAGCTCCTGAAATCGTTTGGGTAAGCAATTACTGATTTTAGTCAAATTCCCTCACTTCACAAAAAAGTAAGTTGAGCAGTTGAGTTGAATGTCAAATATATAGTGAAATCAAATCTTGCTAAGTGCTTTTTCACTCTAAATTTCCAAACTCACAAACTCATCTGATGCTAGTGGAGGGATTTTGTGCTAAGCATGTATAGCTAGTGGTTAAGGGAAACGTAATCCAATGCCCAAGAATCAGTAACCCTGGCCCAAAGTTTAGGACAATGAGGCATTAACTACCCAACATTTTAAAGAAAGCTGGTTAACAGTTAAGGCAAGCATTGCATCCCCCCACACCTACTCCTGAATTTATGGGATTAGAGAACCAGCATTAACTCTACCACCAGCTACATTGTCACTTTCCTTCCCAATGCAGGAAAGAAGGTGAGTCAGTACGGAATTAAGGAGATAAAAATATCAGGTTGTTGTTCTTGTAGAAACTGTAAGCTCTTGGAGAAAAATTATTAACTCCGCTCCCCAAAGGGACAGGGGAGCTGCTTCTCAAAAACTCAGAAACCATATGACACTTTTAGAAATGGATTTCTGACAAGAAATGGCATACCATCCTCCTAGTTAGTTGTCTGTTAGACAGTAAATCTAGAGCAGAGTGAGAAAACTGGAGACAGCTACAGAAGTGAAGGGAATAAAGCAACCTGCCTTTTATATCTTGCACGTTGAGAATTTCTGAGTTTCTCAAGATCAGTGGGATGCCATCAAAGGACTAAACTTTCTTACCAGAACTGCACACCATAGATGAAAACTTACCTCAAGACAAGAAGATGATATCTGCATGAGCTTTGGCTATACTCCAAGTTACAGGAATGAAGAGGAAGGGAAAGTTAAGTTTAAGGCTGACCTTCCAGACCAGGGAAATGCAGTGGAGAGACTCTAGGATTCTCTTAAGAACTCACACATGCAAGTCAACAGAGCAAACATTTGGATGGCTGTCACAGAGGCATCATGAGTTTGTATTAGTTTCCCAAGGCTGCCATTATAAATAAGCACAAATTAAGTCATGTAAACTAACAGATATGTATTATCTCACATTTCTGGGGTTCAGAAGTCCAAAATCAAGGTGTTGAAAGTGTTGCTTCTTTGTGGAGGCTCTGAGGGAGAACTTATTCTATATCTCTTGTGCACTTTTGTGTCTGCCAGTAATTTTAATGTTCTTTTGCTCATAGATACAGAATTTCAATCTTTCTCTATCTTCACATGACCTTTCTTCCTGTGTGTCTCTCTGTGGCTTATTTATTTATTTATTTATTTATTTATTGAGACAGAGTCTCACTCTGTCACCCAGGCTGGGGTGCAGTGACGTGATCTCGGCTTACTGTAACCTCTGCCCCCACCAGGTTCAAGCAATTCTCATGCCTCAGCCTCCCAGGTAACTGGGATTACAGGTGTGCACAACCATGCCCAGCTAATTTTTGTATTTTTAGTAGCGATGGAAGTTTCCTCATGTTGGCCAGGCTAGTTTTGAACTTCTGACCTCAAGTGATCCACCTGCCTTGGCCTCCCCAAGTACTGGGATTACAGGCATGAGCCACTGCCCTTGGCCTGTGGCTTCTGTCTATATTTTTAAAAATTTTTTCTGTTTAATTTAATTTAATTAAAAAAAATTTTTTTCTATAGGTTATTGGGGAACAGGTAGTGTTTGGTTACATGAGTAAATTCTTTAGTGGTGATTTGTGAGATTTTTGGTACATCCATCACCCGAGCAGTATACACTACACCATGTTTTTAGTCTTTTATCCCTCACCCCCTTCCACCTTTCCCCCTGAGTCCCCAAAGTCCATTGTGTCCTTCTTGTGCGTTTGCATCCTCATAGCTTAGCTCCCACATATCAGTGAGAACATACAATGTTTGTTTTTCTATTCCTGAGTTACTTCACTTAGAATAATAGTCTCCAATCTCATCCAGGTTGCTGCGAATGCCATTAATTCAGTCCTTTTTATGGCTGAGTAGTATTCCATTGTGTGTGTGTGTGTGTGTGTATCACAGTTTGTGTGTGTGTATATATATATATCACAGTTTGTGTGTGTGTGTGTGTGTGTATATATATATATATATCACAGTTTCTTTATCCACTGGTTGATCAATGGGCATTTGGGCTGGTGTCATGTTTTTTGCAATTGTGAATTGTGCTGCTATAAACATCCGTGTGCAAATATCTTTTTCGTGTAATGATTTCTTTACCTCTGGGTAGATACCCAGCACTGGGATTGCTGGATCAAATGGTGGTTCTACTTTTAGCTCTTTAAGGAATCTCCACGCTGTTTTCCATAGTGGTTGTATAGTTTACATTCCCACCAGCAGTGTAGAAGTGTTCCCTGGTCACCACATCCACGCTAACATCTACTATTTTTTGATTATGGCCATTCTTGCAGGACTAAGGTGGTATTGCATTGTGGTTTTGATTTGCATTTCCCTGATCACTAGTGATGTTGAGCATTTTTTCATATGTTTTTTGGTCATTTGTATATCTCCTTTTGAGAATTGTCCATTCATGTCCTTAGCCCACTTTTTGATGGGATTGTATTTTTTTTTTTTTTTTTTATTCTTGTGATGTGTTTGAGTTCATTGTAGATTCTGGATATTAGTTCTCTGTCAGATGTATAGATTGTGAAAATTTTTTCCCACTCTGTGGGTTGTCTGTTTACACTGCTGACTGTTTCTTTTGCTGTGCAAAAGCTCTTTAGTTTAATTAAGTCCCAGCAATTTATCTTTGTTTTCACTGCGTTTGCTTTGGGGTTCTTGGTCATGAAATCCTTGCCTAAGTCAGTGTCTGGAAGAACGTTTCCAATGTTATCTTCTATAATTTTTATAGTTTCAAGTCTTAGATTTAAGTCCTTAATCCATCTTGAGTTGATTTTTTGCATTGATTGTTGGTGAGAGATGAGGATCCAGTTTCATTCTCCTACATGTGGCTATACAATTATCCTAGCACCATTTGTTGAAAAGGGTATCCTTTCCCCACTTTATGTTTTTGTTTGCTCTGTTGAAGATCAGTTGGCTTTAAGTATTTGGCTTCATTTCTAAGTTCTCCATTCTGTTCCATTGGTCTATTTGCCTATTTTTATCTCATTACTATGCTGTTTTGGTGATCATGACCTTATAGTATACTTTGAAATCAGGTAATGTGATGCCTCCAGATTTGTTCTTTTTGCTTAGCCATGCTTTGGCTATGAGGGTTCTGTTTTTGGTTCCTTGTGAATTTTAGAATTTTTCTAATTCTGTGAAAAATGATGGTGGTATTTGGATGGGAATTGTGCTGAATTTGTAGATTGCTTTTGGCAGTAGAGTCATTTTCACAATATTGATTCTACTTATCCATGAGCATGGGATGGTTCCATTTGTTTTCATCATCTATGGTTTATTTCCTCAGTGTTTTGTAGTTTTCCTTGTAGAGGACTTTCACCTCCTTGGTTAGGTATGTTCCTAAGTTTTTTGTTGTTGTTACTGTATTTTTTGCAGCGATTGTAAAAGGGGCTGAGTTCTTGATTTGATTCTCAGCTTGGTCACTGTTGTTGTATAGATGAGCCACTGATTTGTGCACATTAATCTTGTATCCAGAAACTGCTGAAATTTTTAATCAGTTCTAGGGGTTTTCTGGAGGAGTCCTTACAGTTTTCTAGGTAAATAATCACATCATTAGCAAATAGTGAGAGTTTGGCTTCCTCTTTGCCAATTTGGATGCCCTTTATTTCTTTCTCTTGTCTGATTGCTCTGGTTAGGACTTCTAGTACTATGTTGAAGAGGAGTGGTGAGAGTGGGCATCCTTGTCTTGTTGCAGTTTTCAGAGGGAATGCTTCAAACTTTTCCCCATTCAGTATTATGTTGGTTGTGGGTTTGTCATAGAGGGCTTTTATTATTCTGAGGTTTGTTCCTTGTATGCCAATTTTGCTGAGACTTTTAATCATAAAGAGATGTTGGATTTTGTAAAATCCTTTCTCTGCATCTATTGAGATGATCGTGTGATTTTTGTTTTTAATTCTGTTTATATGGTATATCATATTTACTAACTTGCGTATGTTAAACCATCCCTGCATCCCTGGTATAAAACCCACTCGATCATGTTGGATTATCTTTTGATATGTTATTGGATTTGATTAGCTAGTATTTTGTTAAGGATTTTAGCATCTATGTTCATCAGAGATATCAGTCCATAGTTTTCTTTTTTGGTTATGTCTTTTTCTGATTTCGATACAAGGTGATACTGGCTTCACAGAATGATTTATGGAGGGTTTCCTTTTTCTCTATCTTGTGGAATAGTATCAATACAATTGGCACCAATTCTCCTTTGAATGTCTGGTAGAACTCTGCTGTGAATCAATCTGGCTCTGGACTTTTTGTTGTTGTTGTTGGTAAGATTTTAAATTACCATTTCAATCTTGCTGCTTGTTATTGGTATGTTTGGGATATCTAATTCTTCCTCATTTAAGCTAGGAGGGTTGTATCTTTACAGGAATTTATCCATCTCTTCTAGGTTTGCTAGTTTATGCACATAAAGGTGTTCATAGTACCTTGAAGTGTCTTTTGTATTTCAGTGGTATCAATTGTAATATCTCTCATTTCATTTCTTGTTGAGCTCATTTGGGTTTTATTTATTATTTTCTTGGTTAATCTTGCTAATGGTCTATCCATTTTATTTACCTTTTCAAAGAACCAGATTTTTGTTTCATTTATCTTTTGAACTTTTTTGGTTTCAATTTCATTTAGTTTTGCCCTAATCTTGGTTAACACTTTTCTACTGCTGATTTTGGAACAGTTTGTTCTTGTTTCTCTAGTTCCTTGAGGTGTGACCTTAGACTGTCTGTTTGTGCTCTTCCAGATTTTTCGATGTAGGCATTTAGGGCTGTGAACTTTCCTCTTAGCACCACCTCTCCTGTGTCTGAGAGGATTTGATAGGTTGTTTCACTATTGTCGTTCAGTTAGAATAATATTTAATTTCCATCTTGCTTTCATTTTTGACCCCATGATCATTTGGGAGCAGGTTATTTAATTTCTGTTTATTTGTATGGCTTTGAATGTTCCTTTTTGAGTTGATTTGCAGTTTTATTCCACTGTGGTCTGAGAGTGCTTGGTATAATTTCAATTTTCTTAAATTTCTTGAGGTTTGTTTTGTGGCCTATCATATGGTCTATACTGGAGAAAGTTCCATGTGCTCTTTAATAGAATATGTGTTCTTTGGTTGTTGGATGGAATGTTCCATATACATCTGTTAAGTCCGTTTGTTCCAAGGTAGTTTAAATCCATTGTTTCTTTGTTGACTTTTTGTCTTGATGAACTGCTTGGTGCTATCAGTATTGAAGCCCCCCATTATTATTGTGTTGCTGTCTATCTTATTTCTTAGGTCTATTAGTAATTGTTTTATAAATTTGGAAGCTCCAGTGTTAGTTGCATATATGTTTAGGATTGTTATATTTTCCTGTTGTACAATGTCTTTTACCATTATATAATTTCCCTCTTTGTGTTTTTTAACTACTGTTGCTTTAAAGTTTGTTTTGTCTGATATAAGAATAGCTACTCCTGCTTACTTTTGGTGTCCGTTTACCTGAAATGTCTTCCCCCCCCGACCCCTTTACCTTAAGTTTGCATGAGTCCTTATGTGTTAGGTGAGTCACTTGAAGGCAGTAGATAGTTGGTTGGTGAATTCTTACCCATTCTGCAGTTCTGTATCTTTTAAGTGAACCATTTAGGCCATTTATATTCAATGTTAGTATTGAGATGTAAGGCGCCATTCCATTCATCATGCTATTTGTTGTCTGTATGCCTTGGTTTTTTTATTTTTGTTTTTGTTTTTTAAGTTGTATTTTTGTTTTATAGGTCATGCGAGATTTATGCTTTAAAGAGGTTCTGTTTTCATGTGTTTCCAGGATTTGTTTCAAGATTTGGAGCCCCTTTCAACAGTTCTTGTAGTGGTGGCTTGGTAGTGGCGAATTCTCTCAGCATTTGTTTGTCTAAAAAACACCATATCTTTCCTTCATATATGAAGCTTAGTTTCACTGGGTACAAAATTCTTGGCTGATAATTGTAATGTTTGAGGAGGCTGAAGATAGGGTTCCTATCCCTTCTAACTTGTAGGGTTTCTGCTGAGAAATCTGCTGTTAAACTGATAGGATTTTCTTATAGTTACCTGGTGCTTTTGTCTCACAGCTCTTAGACTCTTCCTTCATCTTAACTTTAGATAACTTGATGACAATGTACCTAGGAGATGATCTTTTTGCAATGAATTTCTCAGGTATTCTTTGTGCTTCTTGTATTAGGGTATCCAGGCCTCTAGCAAGGCTGGGCAAATTTTCCTCAATGATTCCCCCAAATATGTTTTCCAAACTTTTAGATTTATCTTTTTTCTCAGGAACACTGATTATTGCTAGGTTTGGTCATTTAACATAATTCCAGACTTCTTGGAGGCTGTGTTTATATTTTCTTATTCTTTTTTCTTTGTCTTTGTTGAATTTGGTTAATTTGAAGACCTTGTCTTTGAGCTCTGAATTTCTTTCTTCTACTTGTTCGATTCTATTGCTGAGACTTTCCAGAGCCTTTTGAATTTCTGTAAGTGTGTTCATTGTTACCTGAAGTTTAGATTGCTTTTTATTCATGCTATCTATTTCCTTGAGTATTTCTCTCTTTACTTCGTGTATTATTTTTCAAATATCTTTTCTCTCTCTCTCTTTCTCTCTCTATCTCGTTCTCTCTCTCTGTCACACACACACACAGAGTTCAGTTTGCAGTATTAGTTCACGCACTTTCTCCACCATTTGAGCGAACTTACATAGAATAGTGAATTTAGCACAGTTTCCAGGATTCTTGGCATTAACATTTCCTAGTTTGTTTAGACATACATCTAGCTTTCTGACTCAAAGATACGAAGCAAGAAGAGAATGTTTTTAAAAATACCATTTAACACACAGCTACTTGTTTTTGTGAAAGTTATAAAAACTCTGCTTGGATTTATCTTACGAAGCAAGAAGAGAATATTTTTTAAAATACCGTTTAACACAAAGCTACTTGTTTTTGTGAAAGTTATAAAAATTCTGCTTGGATTTACCTTCCTTAAGTCATTTAAAAAAATCTTTCTTTGATATTTTTACTTTGATCTCATTGCTTCCTTTGATACAAAGAGAAGTCTGGTAGAATCTTTCAATCTACCCATAGTTGACCATCCTAAGAACAACAAGAAATGTTTTAAAAGATCCTGTGTCCTAGAAATAGTCAAATATTTCATCTTGTTAAGACTCCTGCAGGATTATGAGTTTTTGATATTTTGCTTCTTCATCTGTTTTTACCAGTATTGTTGACAGCTACATTTTTTTCAAAGAGACACAATTTCCTTGCATTACATGGAACAATATTTTTGTTTATAATTCACACATAGTAATCATACATATTATGGAGTATAGTGTGATGTTTCAACACATGTATACATTGTATAATGATCAAAGCATGGTATTTAGCATATTCATCGTATCAAACATTTACCATTCATTTACCATTTCTTTGTGATGAGACATTTAGAATCCTCTCTTGTAGTTGAAATATACACCATAACATCATTTTCTATATTCACCCTACTGTGCAATAGAACACCAAAATGTATTCTTCCCATGTAACAGTAATTTTGTACCCATTGATAAATCTGTCCCCTTTCCCTCTTTCCAAGCCCTCCCCAACCTCTGGAAATCACTATATAATTCTATTGATTTTTTTTTTTTTTTTTTTTTTAAGATTCCACAGTGAGTGAGATTATGTGCTATTTGTCTTTCTGTGCCTGGCTTATTTCACTTAAATGTCCTCTAGGTTCCTTCAAGTTGCTACAAATGACAGGGTTTCATTACTTTCTGTGGCTGAATTGTACTCCATTGCCTATATATGTTTTCTTTATCCATTCATTCATTGATGGACACTAAGGTTGATTCCATATTTAGGGAATTGTGAATGCTGTTGCAGTAAACATAGGAATGCAGATAGCTCTTTAAAGTACTGATTTCATTTCCTTTCGGTAAATAGTAGTGGAATTTCTGGATCATATGGTAGTTCTATTTTTTATTTTTTGAGGAAACTTTACACTGTTTTTGTTGTTGTGTGTTTTTTGTTTGTTTGATTGGTTAGTTTTTGGGGGGGTTTTTGGAGACAGGGTCTCACTCTGTCACTCAAGTTAGAGTGAGGTGGTAATGATCACAGCTTACTGTAGCCTCTATCACCTCAGCCTCCTGACTAGCTGGGACCACAGGCCTGTACCTCCATGCCTGGCTAATTCTCCTTTATTATTTGTAGTGACCAGGCCCGTCTGTGTTTCTCAGGCTGGTCTCAAACACCTGGGCTCAGGTGATCCTCCCACCTCGGCCTTCTAAAGTGCCAGGATTAGAGGTATGAGCAACCATGCCCAGCCCTTCATACTGCTTTCTATAATGGCTATATCAATTTACATTCTACATGGAATAATTCTTAAAGTTACAAATTGCATTGCTGTTATAATAGAAAAGGCTTATAAAAGAAAATGAAAATAACATTTATGAGTGAATATGCTAGATCATTTTTTCAGACTACCTCACTCTCTATGTGTTAAAAGCCGAATGTTCATTTTCCCCCCAAATTTTTATGTTAAAATCGAATCCCGAGTATCCTGGTATTTGGAGATAAGGCTTTTGGGAAGTAGTTATGTTATGAGGGTGGAACCCTCATGAATGGGATTACAGCCCTTATAAAAATAAGCCAAAGAGCTATCTTACGCTCTTTTTCACCCTGTGAAGATACAATAAAATGGCAGTAATCTACTCAAAAGAGGACCCTCACTGGAACCTAACTATGCTGGCACCCTGATGTCAGACTTGTAGTCTCTAGAACTCTGTAAAATAAATCTCTGTTGTTTAAAAGTTACTCAGTTTATCATACTTTGTTATAATGACCCAAATTGCCTAAGACTCCATGTAACAATCCAGAGAAACTGATATTATTTCTATATTATTTGTCCGAAGTCACATGATTAGGAGTTGAAACCTTGGGATTACAATCCTACATATATCAATTATTAATAATTATTAGCTATAAGACCATAAAAAATAAATTATTCCTTTGAAATTTAATTTCTAATCTGTAACATGGAAATAATAGTATATGTCCTGCTAAGTAACTGATAAATTTTCTGAAAGAGAGGCAAAGACTAAAAGAACAGGGAGAAAGAAAGAGAAAAAGAGAAGAGAGAAAATGAGGTGGAAATGAAAGGTGATTTGATAATTGCAAGGTACAATATAGGTATGATTTATTATTATTAATTAGACAATTATAATTATAGAGTACTTACATATGGTATATAATCAAAAACTAGTATCAATTGACAAAAACCAACTTTGTGCTTGAATAAGCATATTGTGTCTCCTAACTAAAATCTGTCCTGATACATTACCATCTCTTTCCGAAATTATATACTTAAATATTTATTAATATATTATTTCTGTTGATATTTTTATGAATATATGAATACATGATATCTTGTAGAACAAGGGTTTGTGGTAAATCTGAGCTAAGACAATTGCATGTCATATTTTATAGCTGGAATTTGAAGATGAATAGAAAAGCAGTTCAATGAAGAGCATATGAAATGTATCTCAAGATTGCAAAATATAAAATCTTAACTCATTCTTTAGACAAGTAAAAATGGATGCTAGTATAATTGCGTATTTCAATGAGTAAAAATCTCACACATCTAACTGGAAAAGTCAATCAGAATCTACATGAAATTAAATTAAACCCAATTATATTAAATCTTAATTATTTACATATTACTGTGAGCAGCACCAAGAAGTCAAAAGACATGGATACTGTCCTGATGGAAATTAAAAGCCAATTGGGAAGATAAGACTTTAAAAAAAATGAAGAATTTAGATACCAGTGTGGAATAATTTTTAAAGAGTTGTAAAGCAACAAGTAATATAAGATTTCAGAGGAAAAAGTGTTAAAGGGGGCCAATGAGGAAATTTTATTTGAAGAATTGAAATTTCCAGAATAAAACTAGCAGAAGACGGCATTGCCAGGCGAAAGAAACACATTTGTAGATGTATATTTATTTTACTCAAAACATCACTGTTGTGGTTTAAATGTGTCCCCCAAGATCCATGTGCTTGAAATGTAATCCCCAATGCAACAGTCCTGAGAGTTGGGATCTTTCTAAGATAATCAGTGCTATTATCCTGGGAGTGGGCTAAATATTGTGGGAGTGGGATCCTGATATGAGTATAATTATAAGAGTATTACTATCTTCCTCTTTTACACATGCTCTCACAACGTGATGACTTCCACCATGTTATGTTATGACATAGCAAGACCTTCACTAGATGAGGCCCCTCAGTCTTAGACTTCCCAATCTCCAGAGCCATGAGTCAAATAAACTTCTATTGTTTATTAATTACCCAGTCTGTAGTATTCTGTCATAGCAGCACAAAGTGAACTAAGACAATAACATAAAACAAGAATTTCAGTATTTGTAAATGTAAATGACTAAGAAAAATATCTTAACATTATAGTAGTCTCATTGTAGAATCTGACATATTTACTGATTGTATTAGGCTTTTCTTGCATTGCTATAAATAAATACCTGAGATTGGGTAATTTATAAAAAAGGAGGTTTAATTGCCTCACAATTTTGCAGGCTGTACAGGAAGCATAGTGCTGGCATCTGCTTTCTGGGTGGCCTCAGGAACTTCACAATCATGGCAGAAGGCAAAGTGGGAGCAGGCACTTGACATGGTGAATGTAGGAGCAAGAGAAAGAGTTGGGGGTGGAGGTACCACACTTTACAACAACCAAATCTTGAGAGAACTCATTCATTATTGAGAGGACAGCACTGAGACATAAGGGATCAACCCCCATGACCTAAACACCTCCCACCAGGCCACACCTCCAACATCAGCGATTACAATTCAACATGAAATTTGAGTGTGGACAAATATCTAAACTGTATCATTCCAGCCCTGTCTTCCCCCAAATTACCTATTCTTTTCACATGGCAAAATACAATCATGCTTTCTCAGCAGTTCCCCAAAATGTTAACTCATTTCTTCATCAACTCAATCAAAAGTCCCAAGTGAAAAGTCCCATCTGAAAATGAGTTCCTTCCACCTGTGAGCCTGTAAAATCAAAACAAGTCATTTACTTCCAAGATAAAATGTGGGTGCCAGCACTGGGTAAACATTCTAATTCCAAGAGAAATAAATCAGGCAAAGAAAGGGACTAGAGGCCTCACACAAGTCTGAAAAGTAGCAGGACAATCATTAAATCTTAAAGCTCCAAAATAATCTCTTTTGACTCCATGCCTCACATCCATGGCATGTTAATGCAAGGGGTGGGCTCTCAAGGCTTTGGGCAGCTCTTCCCCTGTGACTTTGCAGGACACAGCCCCATGGCTCCTTTCAAGTGCTAGAGTTGAGTGCTTGCAGCTTTTCCAGGCATAGAGTGCAAGCTACCAGTGGATCTACCTTTCTTGTTTCTGGATGATGGTGGCCCCCTTCTTACAGCATCACTAGGCAATACTCCAGTGGGGACTCTGTGGGCTTCCAACCCCACATTTACCCTCCACACTGCCCTACTAGAAGTGCTCTATGAGGGCTCCGCCCCTGCAGCAGGCTTGTGCCTGGACACCAGACTTTTCCATACATCCTCTGAAGTCTAGTCAGAGGTTACCAAGCCTCCTTAACTCTTGCACTCTGTGCACCCACAGGCTTAACACCATGTGGAATCTACCAATTATTATATCTTGTGTCCTCTGAAGTGATGGCCCAAGCTTTACCTGGGCCCCTTTGAGCTGAGACTGGGGCCAGAGTGACCAGAATTTGGGGAGCAATGTCTCAAGGCTGTGCAGGGAAGCAAGGTACTGGGCCTGGCCTACAAAACCATTCAGTCCTCCTAGGCTTCAGGGCCTGTGGTAGGAAGGGCTGCCAGGAAGTTCCCTGAAATGTCGCTGAAACCTTTTTCCCATTGTCTTGGCTATTACCATTTGACTTCTTTTCAGTTATGCAAATATCTCTAGCAAACGGTTGCTCAACAACCTGCTTGAGTTTCTCTCTTGTAAAAGGTTTTTATTTATTTGCCACATGACCAGGCTGGGCAAATTTTCTGAACTTTTAAGCTCTACTTCCTGTTTAAATGTAAGTTCTAAACATAAGTCATTCCTTTGTGCCTCCATCTGAGCATAGGTTCTTAGAAGCATCCAGGCTGCATCTTTATACTTTGTTGCTTAGAAATTTTTTCCACCAGATACTCTAGGTCATCATTCTCAACTTCAAACTTCCACAGATCTCTAGGGCATAAAAACAATGCAGCCAAGCTGTTTAGTAAGGAATAATATGCATAATCTTTGATCCCAATACATTTCTGATTTCTATCTGACACCTCAGCAGCCTGGACTTCAAAGTTCATATTACAATCAGCATTTTGGTCACAACTATTTAACCAGTCTCTAAGAGATTCCAAACTTTCCTTCATCTTCCTGTCTTCTGAGCCATTCAAGCTCTTCGGACTGCTGCTTGTTACCCAGTTCCAAATTTCCTTTCACATTAGCAGATATCTTAATAGCCATGCCTCACTCCTGGTACTATTTTTCTGTATTAGGCCTTTCTTGCATTGCTATAAAGAAATACCCATGACTGCGTAATTTATAAGAAAAGAGGTTTAATTAGCTCACAGTTCTGTAGGCTGTACAGGAAGCATGGCACTGGCATTTGCTTCTGGGGAGGCCTCAGGAACCTTCCCATCATGGCAGATGGTGGAGCAGGAGTGGGCACTTGATATGACAAAAGCAGGAGCAAGAGAGAGAGTTGGGGGTGGAGGTGCCACACTTTACACCAACCAGATAGCAAGAGAACTCACTCGCTGTCTAGAGGACAGCACCAAGACATAAGGGATCTGCCCCTGTAACCCAAACACCTCCCACCAGGCTCCGCATCTAACACTGGGGATTACAATTCAACACGAGATTTGGGTGGGGAGTAATATCCAAACTATATCACTGATACATTAAAATATACACCAAACTATCATGCTGTATCTAGGGCAAAGTGATAATTGACCAATTCTTTCAAAATATTCATTTCTGAAATATTTTATTGGAAAACGCTTATGAATTTGGGTGAGATTTTTACTAACAAATCTCCTGAGCTATGTCAAAGGAAATGAATTTTTAGTATCAATGAACCCTTACAAAGAAAAAACACGAAAGTCAATTTTATCAAATAACATGATATGTAAAAGAGTTAAAATAATTATAGCTTTATAGATATCAATATATTTTTCTTATACTAAAGAACTATATTTCACACAATATGTGGCAAGTTTTATGTACATTATTATGTATATGATACTAATAATACTGCCATTTTTTTAATGGACTTTTTCTTATCCAAGTAATGATCCAGGCAACTAACTTTCCTGTTAACGAAAGTCCTGTTAAGGAATTTCCTTTCCTTCAAGTGGCCTCTTTTGCCATTTTTAAGGCAGTTAATACAGGTTTATTATCAAGAGTTTAAGAGAAAGCTATTCCAAAAATGCAGTTTTATTTCTTTGCTGCCATTACTTTCAATGGCAAAAAATGCAAATACTTTTGCATCAACCTAATAACTTATTTCTGGTTAAAAGACTAAGAGTTCATGTTCATTTAAACAAATGGATTTTTAAAATTATTATTGAGGAATATTTATCAGGGATAGATAAAATGTCTTTAAGGAGCCTGAAACATAATATGGAGGACTCTAAGAAAATAAGTAAAAGTTACATATTTGAAAAAACTGATGGTAGCATAAACATTACAAAATGTATTTGTATTAACTGCCTGATGCATTTGTATACCTTTCCTATATGTACTTCAATAATGCAGAATTAATGAAATTACAACTTACAAATACAATTTAAGTTAAATTTTGCATTTGCTTTTAGGTTATATTATCCCACACAAGTGTGTAATCAAATTAATCGTGTATGCATAGGTAGGCAAAGATGAGTAAGTTTTCTCACCAGATCACTTGATTCTTCTGGGTGTTTTGCAACATTGGTGACAATTTTCCAAGCTGTTTCATAGGAGCTGCCATATTTTCCCAAGATAATATATACCAGTTAACACTACAACATAATATTTTTTGTAATTAATTAATTTTTATATCTTTAGGGGGTACAGGTACAAGTTTCCTACATGTATATATTGTGTAGAGGACACAAGTCTAGGCTTTTAGTATACCCATCGTCTGAATAGTGAACATTGTAACCAATAAGTAGTTTTTCAACATTCTCCCCACTTTGACCCTCCCACCTTTTATAGTCTTCAGGGTCTATTTTGCCACACGTATGTCCACATGTATCCATTGTTTAGCTCCCACCAATAAGTGAGAACTTGCTGTATTTGACTTTCTGAGTTATTTCACTGAGGATAATGGCTTTCAGTCCCATCCATGTTACTACAAAAACATGATTTCACCCTTTTCTATGGCTGAATAGTATTCCATACTATATAGAGATTTATTTTCCTTTGGGTATATACCCAGTGGTGAGACTGCTGAATCTAATGGTAGTTCCATTTTTAGTTCTTTGAGAAAGCTTCATACTGTTTTCCATAAAGGTTGTTATGATATACATTCCCAGCAACAGTGTATAAGCATTCCCTTTTCTTTGCATCCTGGTTAACATCTGTTGTTTTTTGTCTTTTTTATGAGAGCCATTCTGACTGGTGTGAGATGATATCTCATTGTGATTTTATTTTGAATTTCTCTGATGATTAATGATGTTTAGCATTTCTTTCATGTTTTTTGGCCACTAGTATGTCTTGTTTTGAAAATTATCTGTTCTGGTCAGGCACCGTGGCTCACACCTGCAATCCCAGCACTTTGGGAGGCCAAGACGGGCAGATCACCTGAGATCAGGAGTTCTGTCCAACCTGTCCAACATGGTGAAACCCCATCTCTACTAAAAATTCAAAAATTAGCCAGACGCAGTGTCATGGACCTGTAGTCTCAGCTACTCGGGAGGCTGAAGCTGCAGAATCACTTGAACCTGGGAAGCGGAGGTTGCAGTGAGCTAAGATCACGCCACTGCACTCCAGCCTAGACAACAGAGTGAGACTCCATCTAAAAAATATACATACACACACACACACACACACACACACAAACACGGATGTGTATATATATACGCATTTATATTTACATATATATATTTTTAGTTATTTTTCATATTTTTATGTGTGTGTGTGCATATATATATATACACACATACACACATATCTGTTCATGTCATTTGTTCACTTTTTAATGGGGTTATTTATTTTTTCTTGAGCTGATCAAGTTCCTTGTAGATTCTGGGTATTAGCCCTTTGTTAGACGCATAGTTTGCAAATATTTTTTCTCATTCTGTAGATTGTCTGTTTATTCTGTTTATTGTTTCTTTAGCTGGGCAGAAGCTTTTTAGTTTAATTATGTCCTATTTGTTTATTGGTTGTTGTTGTTGCATTTGCTTTTAAGGACTTCATCATAAATTATTTGCCTATGCCATTGTCCAAAGGAATTTTTCCTATCTTTTCTTCTATGATTTGTATAGCTTCAAGTCTTATGTTTGGATCTTTAATTCATGGTGAGTTGATTTTTTTATATGGTGTATGAGTTTGTTTTCACACTGCTGATAAAGACATACCTGACACTGGGAAGAAAAGTAGGTTTAATGGGACTTATAGTTCCACATGGCTGGTAAGGCTCAGAATCATGGCAGGAGGTGAAAAGTCCTTCTTACATAGTGCTGGCAAGAGAAAAAATGAAGAAGATGCAAAAGCGGAAACCCCTGAAAAAACCATCAGATCTTGTGAGACTTATTCACTAGTATGGGAGCTGTATGGGGAAACCACTCCCATGATTCAAATTATCTCCCACCAGGTCCTTCCCGTAACACTTGGGAATTATGGGAGTACAATTCACAATGAGATTTGGCTGGGGACACTGAGTCAAACCATATTATATGGTGAGAGGTGTGGGTTCCGTTTCATTCTTCTGCAGTGCCGTTTATTGAATACAGTGTCATTTCCCCAGTGTATATGTTTGTTGAGTTTTTCAAAGATCAGTTGGTTATAGGTATGACATTTTATTTCTCTGTTCTCTATTATGTTTCATTGATCTCCGTGTCTACTTTTATACCAGTACCATGCTCTTTTGGTTACTATACCTTTGTAGTATAATTTGAAGACAGGTAATGTGATTTCCCCAGCTATATTCTTTTTGCTTAGGATTGCTTTGGCTATTCAGGCTCTTTTTGGTCCCATATGAACTTAGAATTGTTTTCTAATTCTGTGTTAAAAAAAAAAAAAAAATGTGTATGTTGGTAATTTGAAGGGTTATGTTGAATCTATAGATTGCTTTGGGCAGTATGTTTACTTTTAAAATACTAATTCTTCCAATCCATAAGCATGGCATGTTTTCCATTTATTTGTGTTGTCTACAATTTCTCTCATTGGTGCTTTGTAGTTCTCCTTACAGTGATCTTTCACCTCCTTGTTTAAATATATTCCTGGGTATTTTTTTTTTTTTTTGTAGCTTATGTACTTGGGATTGCCTTCTTGATTTAGTCCTCAGCTAGATTGTTATTGATATATAGATACAATACTAACTTCTGCATATTAATTTTGTATCCTGAGACAAGATCATATCATCAGTGAACAGAGACAGTTTGACTTCCTCTTTTCTAACTTTAATGCCTTTTATTTTTTCTCTTGTCTGATTGTTCTGGTAAGGACTTCTAGTACTATGATGAATAAGAGCAGTGAAAGTGAGCATCCTTGTCTTAAAATCTTAGATGCTAATATGCATAAGACATGTAAGTTTATACACAGATATACCCACTCTTTTAGTACTAATAAAAATAACTGTAAGCACAAGTCTCATCACCAAACAAAAACAATAGTGGGTTTATACATTTGTAAAGTAAATATGTATTATTTAGAAGATTCAAGAGAGGAGAGAAATTCCATTTTGACCAGTGTTTACAATAACTAAACTTAAGATTACATGTCTGAGGATTGGAAAATATGTCTACAGACTAGCTTCTGGCTCTGTAATTTTCAAACTTTGCTTCTTGTCCAAAATCACATAATTTTGGTGCAGAATGTAATGGGATATAATATATGTTCATATAAGATTTAAACTCTGCCTCTGCACTGAAGTACACCAATGCCAGATAAGTCAACAGAATGGCCAGTAAGAGGATTCCTAGAAGTCATTTTCACACTTGAATAACAAGCAATATCCAAACTGTACCTAGAGGAAATATTAGCCATATAAATATACTCCACTAGAGTAAAAACCAAATATACTCTTAACTCCACTTTACTTGGATAGCCAAAATGCCCTAAACACTCCAGTGCCACCCAATATCTGGCAAAGTGTGATAGAGAAGAAATCAGGGAGGGGAGATACAGGTAACTTAATCAAACATGGTTAAAATGTGTCTTAGTTTTGCAAACTTTACAAATGCTTGACCTTCTGAACATTTTCCTAGTGTCTCTTTGAAAGCCTTAGAAGGTTCCTGTGCAAGGAAGAGACTAGAAGTTAGAATTTTATTCATTTCATGATAAATCTGATACAACAGAGTGTGGAAGCTCTATTGATGCACTTCTACCCAGACTAAATAGGAATGAGAACTGTTGATTTCTCTCAGTCTACACAGAAAATAAAAGAGAACACAGGCAATCATCTGGGTTAACGTGCTCAGCCAGTACATGGATGAGCAACTTTATTAGCCAAGGTACTGTATTTTATCCCACATTCTCACTTCAAATTTCTTACCAGTCATGCTTTCCTAACGTTTTAGGTTCTCCATTTTCTTCATGATTCTACAATAATATTGAAGTGGTTTGGCTCTGTGACCCCACCTAAATCTCATCTCGAATTGTAATCCCTACCTGTTGAGGGAGACACGTTATTGGATTACGGGGGTGGTTTCCCTTTGCTATTCTTGTGATAGTGACAGAGGCATGAGGCAGACAAATCCTAGGCAGACAGGGGTGGGTCCCTGGCAAAACCTGACCTTCAAGCCAGGACAGTTTAAAGTCTAGCTACAAGTCCCAGGTAAATCCTCGGGCTGGATGGAGAACCTGTCTTCCCATTTTCCATGTGTTTCTCTGATTGATCCCCACCCTTCACCTATTTTACATATGCTTATCTTTCCCTAATTGGTTTTTAATAATGTCATGCCCACCTTTGAGTGGTGTCTTTGTTTTAACCTTTTTTGCATCCTCACAAACTGATCAGCACTCACTCTTCATTCTGAGCCCATAAAGGCCTCAAATCCAGCCACGCTGTGAGAGAGACTACACAACTTCGGCTGGGGTACCACCCTCACGTTCCCTCTCTGCTGAGAGCTGTTTCATTGCTCAATAGAGTTATTTTCCACCCTCCTCACCCTTTGATTGTCAGCATAACCTCATTCTTCTTGGACATGGTGAAAGAACTCAGGACCCACTGAACATGGGTACAAAGAAGGCTGTAACACTGTGGCCCTCTTCCCCACATACTGGGAAGTAGCTCAGCCCCAGAGCAATGGGCCCAAGTAGGACAAGGGGTTGATAGAGCTGTTAACATGCTGCTGTCCATCGGGCTGCAGACAGCAGGCCTGAAAGAGCAAATTAGCATGCTGTAACACCCTGTCTGGGGCTTCAGGGTCACAGACACCACTGCCTGGGCACCACCACATTTCCTTCATCTGGACACTGGAATCCACCATGAGAGTCACTTGTGACATGCCTGGTCCAGCCACAAGCCCCACATTGAGCCCTCTCTTTTTCCAGCACTTGGGATGGCTAGCTGGACCCTGCACTTGCTCTCTCACACACCCCCTCCAGCCAGGGACTGAGTGCTTAGTTGCAGCAGCCACAGGATCCACACACTTACCACCATATAAGACATGCCTTCTTCCCCTTCTGCCAAGATTGTAAGTTTCCTGAGGCCTCCTCTGCCATGTGGAACTGTGAATCAATTACATCTCTTTCCATTTTAAATTACCCATCTTGGATCTTTCTTTATAGCAGTGTGAGAACCGATTAATACACATATATCCAAAGTGCAATTGAGTTAAACAGAAGTTATCAAATGATCACTTTTGCCGACCACTCCACGACTTCTCTCTCCTCCCATTTTTACTTCACATTTTCCAATATTTGAGAGGTGACAGCAGTGTCAAGAGAGCATGACGAAAGCCACTTTAGTGGCTGCTTCCACCCTTTTAATGAATGAATGAATAAAATAATTCTATTCAACATTTAGTGATGGTCAAATGTAGTGCAGGCACTGTTAGGCTGAACCTCACAGTACTGAGTTGTTTTTTTCTCTTGCTTCAGATTTTATCTCCTAAGATAAAATTATTTTGCTTAAGAGTCTTTCTTTTCTTTTGCTTTTTTTTTGAGATGGAGTCTCGCTCTGTCACCCAGGCTGGAGTGCAGTGGCACTATCTCGGCTAACTGCAGCCCGTGCCTCCTGGATTCAGGCGATTCTCCTGCCTCAGCCTCCTGAGTAGCTATGATTACAGGTGCCCACCACCACACCCAGCTAATTTTTGTATTTTTAGTAGAGATGGGGTTTCACCAGTTTGGCCATGCTGGTCTGAAACTCTTGACCTCAAGCGATTCACCCGTCTCAGCCTTCCAAAGTGCTGGGATTACAGGCGTAAGCCACCATGCCCCGCCTAATTGCTTAAGAATCTTCATTGTGTATTACGAATGATTTGCAACACACTTACACAAGTAGCACAGTGCCTGGAACATACTAAGTGCCCAATTCTTTTGACAGATCGTTTCCTTAGTGATCACTGATTAAGAGTTCTTTAAAAGTTCAAAGATAATAAAAATAGTATATTTTTGTGATTACTTCTTATTCTTACATAAATTTTAGTGAATTAATGAATTTAATATTTTTAAAGTGCCACAACTGAAAAAGATGACCTTCAAATGCTTGTGCTCAACCTTGGGTAGCCTTGTAGGGTGATCCTATGCATGTGTCAAATACAGCGAGTTTGAAATAGCACATTAAATTACATATTTTCAATTATCAGAGATCTTGCAATGTTTGCCTATTTGAGCCTCATTCTATCACTACATCACATGTTATTCATGTCCAATTTTGTTTTTTCATTCTCTTACCTTTTTTTGTAATCCACATACCCACAGTATAGTTCTTTATTTGATGTTTTCATCTTCTAGCTCAAGACTAAGACAATGTAAAGACACATGATGAAAAGAAATTTGGATTTGTAAACATAAACTCCTAGATCTCAAGCATTCTCCAAGTTTGATTATGTTCCCCCTACCCAACAGCGAGAAAAAAGTGTTAGACTCAACATGCATAAATATTGAAAAAAATGACTTGCCTAAACTGACTGAATTTTTGTCACTTTTAATGGGAACTCATAACAATGACACAGCTTCCTTTATATATCATGGACTTAAAATACTGCCAACTGCACTTTTACTGAGCCTCTAAGTCATGTGTTGAGCATGCGAAGGTGAAGGATTCTATCAATTTTATTTCACTCTTCTATTGGCCTCTGCATTGCACATCTTTGAATAGATTTTTCAAATAATCTCACTGAAATTGAGACTCTTAGAGTCCCCTCTGGCAGATCTATAAATCACATGTTTCAATAGAGACTTCTATATTCTGGACCTTCTCTATTTTTCTATTAGTTTGTACATAAGGTTGTTGTCTACCTTTCAACTTCCATGAGCTATAAAGTTATATCCTTAAGCATAGTGTTCTGATTTTCTTCTGGATCAGCTAATTTAGCTCTTTACTTTTGTCATAAGAGTAACAATAATTTATTTTGGACTTCTGTATACAACTGCTTCTAAACTTCCAAGATTTCTATTGCTGTTACAAATGACTGCGTGTCTGTAACACCGACTATCCCAAAAACTTTTCTCTGAGCCTGCTAGCTAATAAAGCAATTGCTAGACCAAGGAACCTAACTTATGATAAATGGTCAAGTACTTTAGGGTCGTTATCTATATAAAACAAAGAACCTTTCAGATGACCTTGTGGATACTTCAACACCTGGTAAAGGTATAAATAAATTTAATTGCCAAAGATCCACACTTAGGAAGATAAAAGGGGCAAAGGAGACTGAACCATACAGATAACACCACAAACTTCATTTAGTCATTAGATTGAACGTCACTCTTGCAGTTTCATCTCCTCCTTTTTTTTTTTTTTTTTTTTCTACAATGAAGTTTCTGAAAAGTAGTACAGCAGGCAAAGAAAATCTGCAGGAGACAGCAGAAGGAAAAGCAATTATTCTGAATAATCTACACATAAAATGAGTGAATATCTTTATTTAAAAAAAAATCTAAGTTGGTGGCTGGCACATAGCTTTTATTCCTGAAACAATGGCATAAACCTATTGCTCTGAATTTTAAAAAAATAATAATAATGATAAAGAAATTAAAAGTAAAATTGACCTAATCAACCCCAAAAGAAAGAAAACCCTGTAGAATCATTTATTTGAAAGTCTATTTAAATATGTGACGATTTAGAAATCTGAATTATTTGGCAGCCTTTCTGGGCAAGACAAAATGAATTGAGTATAAAGATTAAAATGAAGCTAAACAATACATAAAATAAAGATCAATTCAGTTCCAATAACAGCATCTGGCAACTTACAAACTCAAAGTAACTATTTTTGAAATTAAAAATATAAGCACAAGATTAAATTGAAAGGATACATACCATCTCAGTAAAATTTATGAATTGCTTCAAGAATAGGATTTGACTTCTTTTTAAAGGTTTAGTCAAAAATGTTTGCATTCATACGAGTTTATAACAGTGTTCTATTTCTATTTGATTATTATCAGAACCACTATTAATATTAAAAAACCATTTCCTGTGGCCAAAGAACATATTCTTTTAGAATTTTCATATGCAATGAAATTGTTTAAAAATAGTTAATTCTTTGCCATTCCTCCAGGAACCACATTCTCTGTCAATCTAAAGGATTCATGTGGTGACATTCTATGTTCCAATTTCAATCTTAGTCACAAAGTCAAGCCTTCTAATTCTGTCATTATGTAATGATAGACAGATGATTTTGCACTCATTTGACCTTTACCAAGCTCTCTTGTTTGATTAGCAGCTCATTCCTGTTCTCTTATAATAAAAGGTAGAATGGATTAACCATTCAGAATTCAGAATATTGAAGTAGTTAAAGCATAACAACAGACCACTGCTGGCATTTAATGTAGACATTAAAATTCTAATGACTCATTCCCCTGTCGCAGATGAGGAAAAGAATAGAAATAGACATAACAAGGATCTGTTCTTCTGAAACTAATTATAACAGGAATTTGAGATGGTAAAGACTTCATCTATTCATGTAAATCAGTGTTTCCTTTAACTTGGTAAAGAAGGCCCTGTGATTTACCAAAATTGAGGATTTCTGGACTCAGGTTAGTTTAGGGTTCAGTACTAAAAGAGTTCTTTTGAAAATAAAAAGACAGAGGGTGATGTGAAAAAAGAGAGAAAGGGGGGTTATAAACATAGGTATACCCTTCTGAGGGCATAATTTAAGAAAAATTTTGATTTTTTTTTAAATAAAACAGACTTTAAGGAAAAAAATTATAATCATTCTATGACAAGAAGTGAATGTCTATACAAAATGTTTCCTTTTTTGTGTTATCATAATATAATCTCAGATATTAAACACTATTCTTATCCTACACTGTAGGAAATAATAGTTATAATAATTAATATGTATATTTCTTGAACCCAGGACAGGTTCTTTGCAAGGCCCTAGTGATATCAGATGATAAATACAACATGTTTCCTGTCCTCTTGGAGCCTACAGTTGAGTTACTAAGAGATACATTAATCAAATAATCACACAAAGAAATATAGCATTGCCACTGTAATAAGAAATATGTTAGTCACACTGAGATTATTAGAATCTCTAATGTAAGGACCTGACCAAGATAGGGGGTCCCAGAAAGCTTAGCCAAGGAAGTCATGATTGATTGGAACTTGGAGGAAAGGCAAAATTAATTGGTGAAGAGGAGAAAGGACTCCTGGTAGAGAGAATCTCTGAAAATGGAAGGACAGGAGAAAACACAGCAGTTTTGAGACTATGAGAGATCAATGTGCTTGGGCTGTACAAAGATTGAGGGAAGGATTTTGCATTAGATGGAGAAAAATAGGAACCAAATTATATGCAAGGGTTTGTATCTTATATTCCATGTTAAGTATTTAAGATCTGCTCTTTTGGCAATTTCAAGTTTGTGTTATTATTAACCATAACCACTCTGCTATGCAATAGAATTAGAGAACTTACTCCTCTTGTCCACTTGAAAGATTGTAATTTTTGGCAAACATTTTCCCATATCTCACCCTCTCCCAAGCTCCAGATAACATCACTCTAGTCTCTGAGTTCTACATTTTTAGATTCTACATATAAATGAGATCATGCATCATTTGTCTTTCTGTACCTAGCTTATTTCACTTAGTATAATATCATCCAGGTTAATCCATGTTGTTGGAAATAACAGAATTTTCTTTCTTTGTAAGGCTAAATAGTACTCCATTTTGTGTGTGTGTGTGTGTGTGTGTGTGTGTGTGTGTGTGTGTGTTTCAGAGGAAAACTCCAAAACTGCATTTTTCTTTTGCCTCACTTCACCACAATCATCAACACAGAAGACGACTTCTGTGACCAAAGGCGTGGGAGTTTTTTCACACACACCAAGCAGTGGACACCAGCTGGGTGTCCTTCAACCCAGTTTTAACACCATCTACCCAGAGAGAGTGTCAGAATTCACAAGTCGAGGGCTCAGTCTCCCAAGACCGCCCCCTCCTTCCCTCTAGTCACATGTTCGGGCCTCTAGAAATTCTGACTGACTGGCTTCAAGGCGGAGTTTCTACAACCTTCTCTTTGAGTTCAGTTAATGTGCTAGAGCAGCTCACCGAAGTCAGGGCGACATTTACTTACACTTACTGGTTGAGTAAGGAGATCTTAAAGGATAAATAAACAGCCAGATGAAGAGACACATGGGGTGAGGTCTGGAGGGGTCTGGAGCGCAGGAGCTTCTATCCTCATGGAATTGGGGTGTTCCACCCTCCTGGCATGTAAATGAGTTCTTCTTTACCTTTCTGTCAACCTCCATGTATCCAGCTTTCCAGAAGCTCCCCAAACCCTGTCCTTTGGGCCTTTTACAGAGACTTCATTTATTGTCCATGATGGAAGCATGGATAACCATGTTGAAATGTGATTGGTCAAAAAGAATATAATCTAAAGCCTCTGAGGCCTGTATGTTGAGATTCTTCTTTCCCTCTCTGTGCAGAGTTGCTTCCTCCAGAGAAGCAAGCAGGAGTCTCTGGAAAGAGGGTCTTATGATCCACAGTCGGATTAGAGTCCTGCCTTAGGCAAGTGAAAGAGGGACACAAAAGGGTCAGAGAGACAGGTTTTGTTTCCTGAGTTCTGCTTCTGAGGCTTGAAGTGCCTCAACGTCATAACAAAAGACTGTAACAATGGTTATGGGAGTTATGAGCTATGAACCAAGGCTGAAAACCACTATACAAATATATTCATAATATCACAGTGTATATATACCACATTTTCACTATTCATTCATTCATTGATGGTTGCTTCTTTGTGTTGACTATTTTGATAATCCTGCCAGAAACATGGGAGTACAGGTATCTTTTCCACACACTGGTGTCATTTTCATTGAATATATAGCTAGACACAGAATTGCTAGATCATATGGTACTTCTATTTTTAATTTTTTGAGGAATCTCCGTATTAGTTTCCATAGTAACTGGAGTAATTTACATTCCCACCAAGAGTTTACAAGGGTTCCCTTTTCTCCACATCACCAGCTCTTATGTTTTGGCTTTGTGATACTAGACATGATAGCGCATGTGAGGTAATATCTTGTTTGGTTTTAATTTTTATTTCCCTGATGATTAGTAATATCGAGCATTATTTTCATGTACATGTTGTTCATTTATATGCCTTCTTTCCAGAAATATCTAATCAACTTATTTATTTTCTTGCTATTGAGTTGTTTTATTTCCTTATATGTATTTTGGGTATTAATTACTCATCAGATATATGATTTGCAAATATTTTCTCTTATGCTGTATGTTGTCTCCTCACTCTGTTGATTGTTTGCTTTGTTATGCAGAAATGTTTTGGTCTGATGCAATCCTATTTGTCTAGTTTTGCTTTTGTTGCCTATGCTTTGAGTCATATTCAACAAATCATTACCAAAACTAATGTCAAAAATCTCTTTTTGCATATTTTCTTCTAGGAGTTTTATAGTTTCAGGTCTTATGTTTAAATCTTTAATTCATTCTGAATTAATGGTGTCACATAAGGATCCAATTCGCTTCTTCTGCATGGGGATATTGTTTTCTCAGCAGTATTTATTGAAGAGAATCTTCTTTCCCTATTGTGTATTCTTGGTACCTTTGTTAAAGATCAATGACCATAATTGCCTGGATTTATTTATAAGCTCTCTATTCTGTTCCATGGGTCTGTATGTCTATTGTTATGCTATTCTTATGCTGGTTTTGTTTGTTTGTTTGTTTTTGTTTTAGAGACAGGGTTTTCTTTGGCTGCCCCATGAGGTGGAGCTCAAACGATCCTCTTGACTCAGCCTCCTGAGTAGCTAGGACTACAGGTATCCACCAGCACACTTGGCCTTTTTTTTTTTTTTTTGGTAGAGATGGAGTCTCACTATGTTGCCCAAGCTGGGCTCAAACTCCTGTCCTCATGTGGTACTCCCACCTTGGCCTCTGAAAGCACCAAGATTATAGGCTTGAGCTACCATGCTCAGCCCCCGTGCTGTTTTGATTATATTAGCTTTGTAGTATATTTTGAGATCAGGTAGTATGATGACTCCAGCTTGTTCTTTTTGCCTAAGGTTGCTTTGGCTATTAGATTCCAGAGGTTTTACTTACACATTTTTATTAATTTTTTCTCCTCTTACTGAATGATTTGAAATAATCTGTTTCTGAGTTTCCTTATTCTTCTTCTTGTTCTCATTTTGTGTTGAAGCCCTGTATTGGATTTTTTAGTTCTGTCATTGTAGTCTTCAGCTCCCAAGTTTCTGTTTGCTATTTTTTGTTTGTTTGTGTTTGTGTGTATGTGTGTTTTACATTTTTCTGTCTCTTTGTTGTTCTTTTCCTTTTGTTCTTATATTGTTTTCCTGATTTCATTCAATCATTTATCTCTGTTCTTGTAGCTCACTGAGCTCCTTTAGAACATTTATTTTGAAGTCTTTGTCAGGCAATTAGTGAATCTTCAATTCTCTGGAATTAGTTACTAGATGTTTACTGTGTTCCTTTGGTGGTGCCATGTTTATGATTCTTCATGATTTCTGTAACCTCATGTAGTTCTCTACACACTTCAAAAAGCAGTCTACTCTTCCAGACTTTTTGAACTGCATTTATATATGAAAATCTTTGTAAAAGAATTTTACTTGTCGGGGTTGAGGGCACACTGGAGTGTGCTGTTGCACCTGGTCTAGTGGTAGGGGGCACTAAGTATGGAGGTATGGATAGGTTGGGGGGGTGTAGTGTCTTGGGGGTTCGGGTAGTTAGGGTCTGTGACACTGGCAACTGCATGATTCTTGGTTGCAAGAAATACAGAGTTTTACAGTAGTTGTAAGGGCTGCTGGGGTCGTAAGCAATGCCTTTGGGTCCAACAGCCGAAGACCAGAGTTGGGGCCAGTGGTGTTCCTGTGCTGGAGTATGGAGACTAGCTCCAGCATATGTGTAGTAGCAGGGGCCAGCTATAGGCACTCTCACAGTGGCAAGGGCTAGGGTCATGAGCAGGTGGGAACTGGAGCTGTGTCCAAGCACAGCTATAGGAGTTAGGGCTGGCAGCTTGCATGTCAGTAGTTGCAGGGGCTAACTGGGGGCTGTGGACAGGGGTTAGGCCAGCTATGTATGGCTGTGTTACTGTGGAGACCAAAGTTGGCCTTGGGCACATGCACACATCCATAGCTGCCGAGGTCCTATGCGGGGAAGCATGCAGCAGTGAGAGCTGGTAACAGAGGTCAGATGACTGCATCTGTGTACTCAGCTGCAGGAACTGGAGCTGCACATGTAAACACAGTGATCAAGGCCAGAAATGGGAGTTGGACCCAGCTGCTTGTGTATACACAGCTGTGGGAGCCAGGACTAATGTTATATATGAACCTGGCTACAGGCATATGTGCTGCAGTGGGAGCCAAGGGCAGGGCCTGCAGTGTGGTCCCAGGACCATTTTCATGCATGTATAGTGTGGCTGCTCTGGGTCCCTGGGCCAAGGCACCTGGTATGACAGCAGCTGGTGTGGTTCCTGCGAGGGAGAAGGAAGATGAGCAGTGGCTCAGGCACCTGGAAACCGCAAAAGCAAAAAGCTGTGGAATCCCCTATGGCAAAACCTGCAGGGCATCCATCGAGGCTATGTTGGTTGTTGATTTCTTGTAGCAAAAGCTGCTAATGTCTATGACAGCGAACACTGCAAAGTCCTCAGCAGTGAAACCTGCAGTGCGTGCACAGTAACCATGAGGACTATTGAGGTCCTCAGTGGAGGAGGCTGCTGGACTGTGTGCAGAGCAGGGCACTGGGGACTTTAGTAGATTCTGCTCGTGTAGAATCTACTAAAGTCCTTTAGTACTTTAAAGTCCTACTAAAGGACTTTAGTAGATTAGTGGCTTGTGCTGATAGATCACATCCATCTTCCTTGCTTCTGGTTGTCTCCAGACATCACAGATAATACCAGTCTCCTTAGCAATCCGGGTGAGGTGAAAGAAAACACGTTTGTTTGAGCAGTGCCTTAGACTGGGGAAACTAGTTGTTCACACCATATTCCTTTTCTTTATGAGAGAAAATCGAGAGCTTGGGTGTTCCCTTTCTGTGTTGAGCAGTACAGATCTGGGGGATGGGATGATGTCGGCAAAAGAAAACACTTTTATCTGTTTTGTGTGGTTATTTTAGTTTTTTTTTTTCTCTTCGAGAGGTATGGTTATAGCTTCCTAAGTGGACTCCTTAGCTCTTCTAGAGTTATTTTTATTTTCATACAGCAGTCTAATCATTATTTTTTGTGGGGAAAATAAAGGCTGAGGTTTCCTACTCTACCATCTTACAGATAAGAAAACAAAAATAACTCTATGGTTAAAAAAAATTCCAAAAATTTCATTAAAAAAAATTATTTTAGATTGAACTATTGCCCCGATTCTTCTCCCCTACCTGCACTCACACCATTGTCATGGCCTCATGATGGATGTACTTACTCAATTGTTGACTTTGGGCTTGGTCAAACGACTGTCTTTGACCAAAGGTTTCTATATAGAAATCACAGTTTGCCAGTGTCAAGCCTGAGTCTTAGGAGGATGCACGTATTTGTGCTTATTCTCTTGCACCTCTGCCAGTGATATGAAAGGAAGAAATATCTCTGGCGACCTCTCTGACACAAGGAGAATGAAAGACACTGAAGCTGGAGCAACCACCCTGCCTTCAGTTCCTAACTTGGAAGCAGGACGCTAACTACCATGGACTACAAAGTGCTACCAGTTGAGTCCAACCAATATTAGCCAAGCCCCCAAAGACACACAGATGTACAGGAAGATATGAGTGTTGCTTTAATTCACTGAGTTTGGGGGTGGTTTTGTACAGAACATTGCTATGATTTCTCAGAATCTTTAATATGCTAGGAGTCTGAGGATGCCTCCTTTGGAGGTGGAGTTCTCTCAAACAGCACTGGGAAATGTTAGATTAGAATAAGGTATATCAGTCAAAAATAATCTTTTTCTCTAAGTCTATCTTAGTTTAATATGCCTTCATTTTTCTGAACAGCAAATGAGCATATTCATATATGCCATATGTTATAGAATGTTGAATAGGTTGCTTCCTATCTACTTGAAAATTTTGGGTAATTCCCCAGAGCTACAGAGAGTAGGTAATATATTACACTCACATTAAAAGAGAGCTACAAACATATTCCCACAGAGCTTACTAACAAATAATTAAATTGGTCCTTCAGCTACCAACTACTGTCACCCACTTCCAGTCTCTGTTAAAAGTGACTGGAATATACACTGAGGAAATTACTTAAAGGAAATACATATGAGTAGAGAATGCTATGATCTCTCCCTTTCCTAATCCCATGGGGAGGGTTTGTCTCTCCACTGCCCCCCAACCACTAAGTGAAGAGAGGTGCTCAAGAGAATCATTCCTACTGACAGTTATTATCTGTAAAAGGGATGATAAGCATCTCTCTCCCTAACTGCCTGTGATACCAGTTAAGCTGCAAGGATGTAGGGTATGGAAGAATTCTTAGGAACAACTGGATTAGTTCCTAGGATTTGTGAGCATATATGAAGATAAAGTTTGGAATATGCTTCTCTTGGGAAATTCACTGGACAAGATGCAAGCCTTGGTAACATACACCTTCCAAACTTCTTCTGAAATCCAGGTGGAGGTTCTCAAACCCCAATTCTTGACTTCCGTGCACTAGCAGACTCCATATCATGTGGAAGCTGCCAAAGCTTGAGTTTTGCACCTCTGAAGCCATGGCCCAAATTCTATGTTGGCCCCTTTCAGCCAGGGCTGGAGTGGCTGGGACACAGGGCACCAAGTCCCTAGGCTGCACACAGCACAGGGATCCTAAGCTGGGCCAACAAAGTCACTTTTTTCTCCTAGGTCTCTGTGCCTGTGATGGGAGGGGCTGCTGTGAAGACCTCTGACATGCCCCGGAGACATTTTCCCCATTGTCTTGGGGATTAACATTCGGCTCCTCATTACTTAGGCAAATTTCTGTAGCCAGATTTAATTTCTTCTCAGAAAATGGGGTTTTCTTTTCTATCTCATTGTCAGACTGCAAATTTTCCAAATTTTTATGCTCTGTTTCCCTTATAAAACTGAATGCCTTTAACAGCACCTAATCACCTCTTGAATGTTTTGTTGCTTAGAAATTTCTTCTGCCAGATACCCTAAATTATCTCTCTTAAGTTCAAAGTTCCACAAATCTCTAGGCAGGGGCAAAGTGCCACCAGTTTCTTTGCTAAAACATAGCAAGAATCACCTTTGCTCCAGTTGCCAGCAAGTTCCTCATCTCCGTCTGAGATCACCTCAGACTGGATTTCATTGTCTATATTGCTATCAGCATTTTGGTCAAAGCCATTCAACAAGTCTCTTGGGAGTTCTAGACTTTCCTATATTTCCCTATCTTCTTCTGAGCCCTCCAAGTTTTTCCAACCTCTGCCTGTTACCCAGTTCCAAAGTCGCTTCCACATTTACAGGTATCTTTAAAGCATCGCCCCACTCTACTGGTACCACTTTACTATATTAGTCTGTTTTCACGCTGCTGATAAATACATACCCAAGATTGGGCAATTTACAAAAGAAAGAAGTTTAACTGGACTTAAGTAATACATGGCTGGGGAGGCCTCACAATCATGGTGGAAGGTGAGGAGGAGCAAGTCATGTCTTACATGGATGGTGGCAGGCAAAGAAAGAGAGAGTTTGTGCAGGGGAATTCCTCTTTTTAAAACCATCAGATCTCATGAGACTTATTCACCATCAAAAGAACAGCATAGGAAAGACTTGCCCCCATAATTCAATTACCTCCCACTGGGTCTCTCCCACAACACATGGGAATTCTAGATGAGATTTGGGTGGGGACAGAGCCAAACCATATCAGCCCTCTTTGCTTATTATATTGTTTTATAATTAGAATCCTTACCATATTTCCTCTTAGAACAATGTTAAGTGTACATTAGACTATTTTTCTTCATTGGCATTATGGTATACAGTAGATCTTTAGAATTTATTCATGCTGTGTAACTGTACATTATACTTCATTCTCCTTTTTCTCTGTGGGCATAGAAGTACTTACAAGCCAAGAAGATATTTCTCAGTATTCTATTCTGCAGGCTTGGGCAAGACATGATGTGGGTCATGTAAAATTGTTCTTACCATTTTCAATGCACCTTATTTGTTTGTTTCTTTCTGTGCTCCGTCCAGTTGCTGTAATTTCTCACCTGGATTCCAGAGCTCTCATGAAGATATTTTCATCCATGGATGGTTGTTAAATCTGTGTTTCTATAAAAGAGCTGGAACATCTCATTTAACTAAGACTTTTTGTGTATAGAAGTTTCTTTTAAAGGACATAAGTTGTCTAGTTTTTGTGATTTATTTCCTTTGTTTTGTACTATAAAAGTCCTCTCTATAATACAATTTGAAATTTACTTATTTTTTATCTTTTTTGTTGTTGTTGTTGTTTCGTTTTTTTGTTTTGTGTTATTTTTGAATACCTGGTTATGGTCCTCATATAAAATACAAAGAAGACATTGGCATGCTGAAAGAGTAGTTTACGTCTTTCTGAAATTTGACTGCCCAATTTTCTCTCTTTGAGAATGCAGACAACTGTGTAAACTGTTTATATTCTTAACAAAAATTTAAAGACTCTGTCACTCTCAGGAAATCCAAAAACTGTGTGTCTCCCACATTGTTTACAAAGACTAGCTATCCATAGAGCTTTGCAACCATAGACCTTACCAATTCCGTTAACAACAGAGAATGCATTCCTAATGAGTGGTAGTGCATATTGTGGTCATGTTTGATATGATTTGACAGTCTAAGGTCATTTCTCAGAAGAAAGAAGAAATAGTCCATTGGATAAAGATTTTCTTCCATCTTCTAGTTATGAAAGATTTTACTCTACCTTTTTCTTATTTGGATTTACTCATAATTCAGCACCTTACAACATTCTGGTATTACACCAGGAAACAATACTAAAAATAGTCAAAGATGAGGAGCTGAGTAGGAAAATTTTGCCTCATTGTCTTTAACAAGACAACTGTCTCTGACACCTCTTAAATAGCAGAAGAAAACTGTCGAGGGCCTCTCAGCTAAAAGATTCCCAGGGGCTTCACCAAAATGCCTTAGTATCCCAAATAACAGGACTTTTGTCTAGTTTGTAGCATATGTTTCTTATCTTTTTCTTGATTTGTGGGGTCTGCAAAAATCAGTAACATCTAATTCCATTGTGAGGTTGAGGAAATAAATTCAATACAATGGATAAACCATAAAAATGGTTAAAATCGTAACTGTATATGTGCAACAGAGGCCTAATGGAAGGGTCAAATCTGTGAGCAAACTGTGAACTCTGGCTTGTCATTTATTTTAATGCAAAATGTATGGCCTCCTTGTGAAAGTACCGTGAATTCTGACAGTTAACTTCAGAATCAACCAAGAATCTATACAGGGTAGGCACCAGAAATTCCCTTTGTCTTATTTTACCACAATATACACATTAAAACAAGCAGCAAATTTATGAAATTTACCTCCTAAGAAATGTTTAAGCTCATCCACTCTATTCCATTTGTCATTTTTGGGATGAAGCCACTGTTCTGTCTCAACTGTATTAATGTAATAGGCTCCAAGCTACTTCACCCAATCCATCTCCAAGCTTGCCATTTAATCTAGCCATACAAGTTAAAAAAAGATCTTCCCAAACACCAGTCTTGCAATAGCACTACATTTCAGAGGCTCCATTTTACTCTTTTGTTTTTCCTTTTCTGAGACAGAGTCTTGCTCTGTTGCCCAGGCTGGAGTGCAGTGGCACGATCTTGGCTCACTGCAACCTCCACCTACTGGGTTCAAGTGATTCTCCCACCTTAGCCTCCCCAGTAGCTGGGACTGTAGGCCTGCACCACCATGCCCAGCTAATTTTTGTGTTTTTAGTAGAGACAAGGTTTCGCCATGCTGGTCTCGAACTCCTGATCTCAGATGATCTGCCCACCTCGGCCTCCCAAAGTGCTGGGATTACAGGTGTGGGCCACCGCGCCTGGCCCCATTTTGCTCTTTATATCGAATCTAAATGTCTTAAAGTACTCTCAAAATCTTCAGGATCTGGCTAATCTCTCCAGTCTTCTCTTCTCAGTACTTGAAATGCCTCAGCTGTCCCAAAATTCACTGAGAACTTTACACATGCCGTACTCTTTTATTCTCCAGGTTTTTGCTTCAGACTTTTCTTTCCTCTTTGAAAACTGTATTCTCCCTACAGCCATCAGTCCTACCCATGTTTGCACACATCCTTTGTCTATGGACAGCTGATAAGTCTCACCTTACCAACCACTTTCTCCAAGAGCCATCCTCACACTCTCCAAATCAGAGTTAATTGCCCTCCAATAGGCTACCCACAGTTCCCTGAATCTCTAGCATATCATCCTGGATGATAATTACCTGCCCTTTTAAATTTCCTGTACCTAATTGTGAACTTCTTGGGCAGAGACTGTAGCTTTCATGTTCATCAGCATAGGCATGATGTGTACTAGATGTTTAATCATTATTCATGTCCTAGCTCAGTAGAAAACTCATCCTGTCTTTGGCAAAAGGCGAAGTTTTCATCTTGAACAGCTTCTGTTAATGAGGCAGCTGATGGTAATATTCTCCAATGAAACCCCAGGGAAATCTGCCTGAAGCGACTTGTGAGAGAAGGCTGTAAGAGATCTATAGATGTCAATTAATTATGGAGTGTACATTAGACCTGGTTAAAAAAAAAAAATAGAAATGCAGGTGAGGAGGAGGGCTCAAATACTGGGTCAAAATATCAGGGTGATGAAGGGAGAAAGAAGCCCTGCCTTGCATACGTGGTTGAGGACTCATGATGATGAACCAACTCAGTCTCAGTGCCAGAGCTGGATACATCAAGAGCAGAGCCATGATGTATCAATAGTACAGGAAAATGCAAGGTGGACATTTTTGCAGATCAAAGGATGAAAAGTGAAAATCAGGAAATAGGCAGAAAAGAAGATTTAAAAGTACCATAGAATGCAGACATGCTTACTTAGAATTATGTGAAGGAAAAGAAGGGATTGGGTGTTCTTGGAATCCCAGTATTCCACAAGGTGAGACTCAGAGAGAAAGGCAATTTCCACCTTTATTGCTTTTGTAATTCACAGTCTTTTCCCACCAAAATCTCATTTTGAATTGCAGCTCTGATAATCTCCGCATGTCATGGAAGGAACCTGATGGGAAGTAACTGAGTCATGGGGATGGATTTTTCCCATGCTGTTCTCATTCTAGTGAATAACTCTCATGAGAGCTGATGGTTTTATAAAGGGCAGTTCCCCTGCACACACTCTCTTACCTGCTGTGCCTTTGCTCCTCCTCCACCTTCTGTCATGATCGTGAGACCTCCCCAGCCATGTGGAACTGTGAGTCCATTAAACCTCTTCTATTTATGAATTACCAAGTCTCGAGCAGTTCTTTATAGCAGTGTGAGAACGGACTAATACAAAAATATCACACAACAGTGTAGTTTTGAAGGAAGCATGTGATCCCAATGTGTATAACTATAAATTCACCTCTTTCACAATAACAGTAACTTACAGTACTTATTGAGTAAGCATTTACTTAGAGGCAGTGTAAAGTACTTACGTGCATCATCATATTTATGGTAGGATGAATAATGGTGCCTAAAATTATCTGCATCTTAATCCCAGAACCTACAAATGTTTCCTTATATGGCAAAAGAAACTTTAGAATGTCATTAAACTAAATATGTTGATGCACACATATGTTTACTGTGGCACTATTCACAACAGCAAAGACTTGGAACCAACACAAATGCCGATCAGTGATAGACTGGATAAAGAAAGTGTGGCACATATACATCATGGAACACTATACAGCCATAAAAAAGGATGAATTCATGTCCTTTGCAGGGACACAGATGAAGTTGGAAACCATCATTCTCAGCAAACTATCACAAGAACAGAAAGCCAAACACCACATGTTCTCACTCATAAGTGGGAGTTAAACAATGAGAACACATGGACACAGGGAGGGGAACAACACACACTGGGGCCTGTCAGGCACTTTGGGGCTGGGGAGGGATAGAATTGGGTGAAATAGCTAATGTAGGTGATGGGTTGATGGGTGCAGCAAACCACCATGGTATGTGTAGACGTATGTAAGAAAACTGCACCTTCTGCACATGTACTCCAGAATTTAAGGTATAATTAAAAAAAAAAAAAAAGTATGTTGAAATGGGAAGTCAATCTTGGATTATTTGAGTGGGCTCTAAATACAATCACAAGGAATGTAGGTGGTCACTAGCAGTTGAAAAAGTGGGAAAACAGATTCTGCTCCTCAGAGCCTGCAGAAGGAACCAGTCCTACTGACACCTTGACTTTAACCTAAAGAAACTGTTAAGAATTCTAAGTTCTAGAACCACAGGATAACACATTTGTGTTATTTTATGTCACTAAGTTTGTGTTAATTTGTTACAGCAGCAACAGGAAAGTAATACTGCACTTACTCCTCATAACCACTCAATGTAGAAACTGTCATTATCCTTTTTTATATGTGAGGGAATGGAGGTACAGAAAAGTTAACTAAGTTGTCGGAAGTAGGATCTAGTCCAGGCAGTTGGATTCAAAAGTCCTTGTCTTTAGCCACCATGCTATATTCCATGATAAGAAAACTGACTGGCTTGCTGTGTATACATCTATGGTCCATCCAACCACACATGGGTTTTTAAATTAACCAATTTCATAAATATTCAAAAACGAATATGCACATTTTTAAAGGGAAACTGGAAATGATTTCAGCCATTTTTAAGTTTCTGAGAAATATTATGAGAAATAATCCTGCAAAGGGAACTAGCCCTGCTGACACCTTGACTTTAATACTCCTGATTATTTCTCATAATGAAGAATAATTACTCCTTCTACTGTAACAAAGATTTTGAAAAACTATCCAAAGACATTAATTCATTAGCTATTGTCATCACATTATTACTGTAGTCACACAAATAATATGCTCAATTGTAATTAATGTATGATTCTGTTCCAAAAAAAAAAAGCTTTAAAGAAAATGTATGATGTGCATAGTTGACTATTAGAGACTTGAACTTAACAAGTTAGCAGACATGAATTTAAGCAGCACATTTACTCCTTAGAGTGTAACCTTTAGCAAGCAATTTAACCTCCATTGATTCCCTTATCTATCAAATGTGGAGTTTGCCCTATCAGCCACCTTCCTTTTCTAAGATTCTGTGTGTCTGTGATTTGATTTGTTCTTCAAGCTTGTTGGTGACACTGGATTTTTCCATATAAAAAATTATATCTTTGCCCTGTCCTCAGCATACTATTCCAAATTTGATTCTAAGCAGAAATCCATCTTTTTGGCCTATTAGTAACTTCTTTTAGCCTGTTGGTACTCTTTGACTTAATAGGAGACAGAGGCATTTCTAGTGTCATTTCCTGTGGAACCAAAATATGATGAAGGAGGTGGAGGAGCATTAAGTATCTTCAAATACTTTTGCCTAATATCTCCCTAATCCTCAAAATAACCCTTGAAAATAAGTGTACCCTCCTAGTTTAATAGATGAAGAATGTAAGAGACTATTTAATAAGGGTTTTTAAGTTAAAAGTGGCAAATGTCCTGACCACCAATCCTTGCGTTTTCCACAATTTCATACTATATCGTATAAAAGTAATAATAGCTTCTATATGTTGAGTACTGTAGATTTAATTTTCTAAAGATAATCACACAATATATGCACCCCCATCCCACATGCTGTTTTCATAATGTGAATGAAAATTCTCCCATCAATAGATCGGGTTCCATTTTTCTTCTACTTGAATCTAACAAGGGTTTGTGGCTGCCTTAACCCACAGAGCATGGCAGTACGATGTCATATGACTTTGCAAGCTAGGTTATATAAAGGATGCAGCTTCTACTTGGTGCTCTCTCAAGACAATTACCCTAGCAACCCAGCTTGCTGTGAGGAAGCTAAAGTAGCCCTCACTTAGGGAGCTGATGTTCTGAGATACTAAGGCCCTCACATGACAGCTAGCATCAACTCTAGATATATTAGTTGATGATTTCTTCAGATAATTCCAGCCTCCATCTTCAAGTCTTCCAGCTGAGGCCAAAGACATTGCAGAGCAGATATGAAAATTGAAGTATTAAAATGTGCCCTGACTTGCAGACTCACAAAATCCATGAGCATGGGTGTTTTATACCATTATATTTTGGAAAATTTGTTAGGCATCCCTGGAATAAATATGTATCATGTGCACAGTACCTTAAATTCTTGCCAGATTACAGGCATGAAAATAGTCTCCATGAGATTATATGACTCACACTGAACCACACAGTTAGTACATGAAGAATAACTTAATCTTCAGATGAATCTCAAGGGATTAAAACACAGGTTGTGTTTTATTTCCAAAACTTATAATGCTGAATTATCTCCTAAGAGAAATCCAATTTGGAAGTTGTTGAACTTTAACTTTATGGATACTCACTAGCTTATAGAAAAATACCACATTTTAGTACAACATTAAATTTTTGATATTTGATAAATCTAAGACCATTCTATATATGCAATCTGATACACTAATAAACAAATGAATAAAATATGCTTTGGGGAAGACCACATTATTTCTAGGTCATTTATAGCTTGCACCCACTTTTATTTGTTAATTTATCTATTTTCATTGACTTTAAGTTACATTTTTATGTTTATTATGTTTGACTATATACATTTTTTAATTTGGGGGGTGATGAGAAATACATCAATTAATATATGAATGTAGCAATACATTAACATTATACTTCAAGTGCATTGAATAATTTGACTACACCAAGAGTAATTTCAAATAAGCCCTTTAAGCAGAGGTGGACCATTGCCTATCCAAAAACCTTTCTGTCTTTATCCTTGCTCACAGAAATATGATTTTGCTTGATATTTACCACCCCCTTCAATTCTGAGGAGAGATTACTTCCAAATATAAGTAAAATGAATTCTGCTAATCTAAATATTCTTGTTTTTCTGGAAAAAAATATTTTAAAGAAATTATATGATAATGTGAAGGAGAAACCTCTCAAGTAATATTTTAAAGCAAAACTTAAAATTCACTGTATAGATACAATGTATATCCTATGTTTGCCTTGCAACCTCAATAATTATTACAAAAAAGTCTTTAATCTTGTATATTTCTATTGCTTAAGACCTGATGTCATTTCCCCTGTACCTTAAGGGTAGTTTATTTTAAAGGACTCTTCCTTTTAAAAATGAAATCACTGAAACACTAAGTAAACCTCAAAAGAGTACTTTGTTCTGATTATTTATTTTAAATTTCCCCCATAATATGATTTCTGCATTTCCTCTCTGAATTCAGGCAATTTTTCAATTTCTTGAAAACTCTCTGTGGAAATAGGTCAATAATTTTGCTGTGAGATTAAATGTTGACCTTCCTTTCTTTAAACATGAAGGAATATAAGTGCTGGTCAATAGAACGAAATCTTTGCTATGCCTTCTCAACAATAATGCGCAGAGTTTCTTATAGGAGAACTTTCTCCTTAAAGTAAATTAAGTAGTATAATTGTTGCAAAAGAAATATGAGACCACTTTTAAGATATTGTGCCTTTTAGTAGTAATTTAATAAATTCAAAAATGCCAGCTTACTTCCTGAGAAATTTTTGTCACTGATAGAATCTGGTTCACAATGAATGAAATGGCAGGCATTTTTTAAACCAGACATATGTTTCCAATAACACTCTTGTATATGCAGTGCAGTGTTTTAAATGTAGATGAGGTACCCTGGTGACATCATTCTTTAAACTCTCTTTAGGTAAACCAGATGGCTGGCTTGTATGCAGTAAGAATGCCATTAAACTGTCCAGAGAGAATAGTTTAATCATCTTTAATAATGTCACTAATACCCAACATGTGTATTTTTAAATGGGTAATTGTATTGAAAAAGCTGATGTCACAAAATCTGTTTCAGACACTTTTCATTTAAAGTAAGTGATAAAAGTTGCAAGGTTTTTAAAAAACACACAAACAATAGTCTTGAAAACAACAATCAATATGTAAAATATCTGTATACTAGCTAGTGATTTGTTACCACACTACAAAATCAATAGTATTAAAATTTGTGCCATACTACAAATCGATAGTATTTTGTTACCTACTATCAATCAATAGCTATAATTTAGTTTTTATGTTGAAAAATAAAAAGAAAAGAAGCTTCTAAAGAAGTTTGGAGATTAAAAAGAAAACAAATATAAAGGTAGAACATAGAAGGAAAAACAGGCAAGGAGAAGCAGAATTCAAGTTTATCCATTCATTAAATTTTAGAGCCTAGAACTCTGACAAATAAATCTTGTCTCCATGGCTTTCTTATGCATTCCACACACAGGGTTTCATGGGAAGAGATTAGCTTCTTATGATGATGTAATGAGTCTAATTGAGGTTGGAGCTGGAGGAATCCAAGTAAATTGAGTTGATCCAATGAAAAAGAAAAGTAAAAACATATTCTAAATTTGATACTTGAGATTTCTATCTATGTAATTGCATTATAATTAATGCTTTGCCCCGAGACTTAAACAACGAGCTTCCTTCCATGCCTGAACTTAAAATATTAGAGAGAAAGTTGAGCAGAAGAAAATACACAAACTTAGAAGCGGTTTGGTAAAGAAGGTATGTCCTTTAATTGACAATGTTAAAAAGGAATTTAACAGCATTTAAAATATATATTCAATGATACATTTTAATTCATATTTCCAAAGAATGGGCTAGATTTTATTATTCTGAGAGTGTTGTAAATCCCTACTTATTCTTATATAAAATATAAAATACTATTTAAAACACTTCAGTTGAATAATCTATCCTTAGATTCTAGTAACTATTCAGAATGTTAAAATACTATTATTTACCAGTTCTTAGAACGCCTTCAATTCCATTGTATAATTAAAATTGTGTGGTATCTTGCTGAATTATCTTGAGAAAAAAATACGGAGAAGCTCAAGTTACCTTGATGGTAGGAGGAGAAATTATCTTGATGATGGTGTTGGAAGAAAGAAACATGTATGACTCATGGCAACCGCTGTGCTTCTATTTTGTCTGCAGGAGGCATGTGTGCTGAGTTGTTCTTTGTCTCATTTACAAAGGTATTGAAAAAAGGCCTCATATGTCCACTCTAGAACTGTACAGTTCTCCCACTAATGGCATGAGTTAGTCTAATACAGAAACAGATTATTAACAGAACAACCTAGCCTTACATTTAAATTTACCTTTAACAATTAATCATAATTGGAAATAAACATATTTTGATCTTTGACCTCTAAATCGATCTTTCAGTTCATTTCAAACTTGAGAAAATAAGAATAGCCTTATTTATAGTCTGCTAGAACTCCAAAATAAAGAATTCAATGTGTTTTTATGTGAAATACATTCTACCTAAATTTTTCATCTTAGAAAGTATACGAGATGAGACATAAGAAATGAAATATTGAATCAGAATAATATTCCACCTAACCCCATGTCTTACAGAGATATTAAAGGCTATTTGCAAAGTTTTTTTTTAAATAAGTTTTAATGAGATCAAAAATTATCTTTGTGATTATAAGGAGGCATAAATTTACCACATAACTTTCTAACCTAGAGTTTTAGACCTAAAATGTTGCATAGGATATCTGTGGCAAATCTAATATTGAATTAGAAAGTTAGAGTTCTATTTATGGAAAGAAATTTGGCAAAAATATATGTAAACATCACCAAACAATGTTTTCCATGTTGACTTTTCTCTCTGCTTAGCTGTTTCTGACATTGTGTGTATACCACGGTGTAAGATTACATGAAGTCAACCTAAACAAATAATTCAGTGAAAAACTCCAAATGGCTCTTACTGTCAAATTCAGGCAACACATGCTATTTTCAAGTTCTTATTTAAAAAAGAGAGCTAATGATAATTACTATCTAACCTAAAGCAACCACATTTGGCTCAGTAAGAAATAGGCTGATTTTAAGAAGAAAACTCCTTTTCCAAGTAATCAGATAGAATAAAACTAGTTCTAAATACAATAGGAAGAAACTTACTGTCATGAACCAAATGAAATTAAAAATGATCACATAATAAAATACATCATTATAACAAAAGTAATTTTTATTGATGCTTCCCCTATGCTAGAATATATACATGTTTCTCTTTTAATCCTCATAACTCTATATAGAAAGTATAATTATTATTTTCACGCTACAGATGGGAAACTGAAGCTTAAGAAGTTGATATGCCTAACTTGAGCTTATGCAACAAGAGGTTGAACCACAATTCAAATCCTTGTCCATTCAACTTCATATGCCAAGCTTTAGAGTGAAGATGTATACTACAGCAATAAAAGCAAAAAAGAAAACCTAGCTAAAAACAACCATATTTGTAAAAATTGAGTTATATCAAAATCTAAACAGAAACAAACATAAATCAGAAAAACCTATGTAAATTATTTGGAAATGTTTCTGGCATGCAATAAGCATTAATAACACCTAGCTAATAATGTTTTACTCCACAACATACACCTATGTGAAAATTAAAGGTATATAATACCTAAGAGCTAAGGACTTCCATTATTTAAAAAATTTTTACCTAGATTACTTGGATTACTTGTTTCCATCTGAGTTGCCAAATTAGCTATTTCTTTGGCAATTAATGTAAATGTATCATACTAGTAAAATTTAGAAATATTAGAAATACATTGTCAGTGGATATATTGTGCTATCTTTTATACATAAAATTGAAACTATTGACCCACATTATTAAGACCTGTACCTTAAATTGTTTGACTTTCCGCTAGGGGAAATGAATTTGCAGTAATATATACAGTCACTCTAAAGATTCCCTTTATATTATAATTTTAAAAATATATTTCTACTGTAATCCCAGCACTTTGGGAGGCCGAGATGGGTGGATCACGAGGTCAGGAGATCGAGACCATCCTGGCTAACCCGGTGAAACCCCGTCTCTACTAAAAAAATACAAAAAACTAGCCGGGCGAGATGGCGGGCGCCTGTAGTCCCAGCTACTCGGGAGGCTGAGGCAGGAGAATGGCGTGAACCTGGGAGGCGGAGCTTGCAGTGAGCTGAGATCCGGCCACTGCACTCCAGCCTGGGCGACAGAGCGAGACTCCGTCTCAAAAAACAAACAAACAAACAAACAAACAAACAAACAAAATATATATATATATAGTTCTAAAACAGTTGATAGGGATTCTTCAAGGATGCAAAGGTTTAACTCAGAAGGCTAAATGGTTAAGTCTGGTTAGGAGTAAAATGTACCTTGAAATAAAATCAATTTTTCACACACCTGGGTACTGACTTTTTAATAGACTAGAACCATGTTTTTAATTTGTAATGTGATACAAATCACTTGAGAATCTTGATAAATGCAAATCCTAATTCATAAGGGGCAGGGTAGGTTTCAGAGTCTAAATGTCTAACAGGCTTCCTGGTAATATTGGTGGTATTCCATAAGCCACACACGCAGCCTCTGGCTATATGCAGACAATTACTGAATTTTTTTTCCGGCATCTCTTTTCTGGAAGCATTCCTTTCTCCTTTCATCAACACTGGTAATGTGGCAGCCACCACATTCACACTTGCTCATCACTTATACCACGGGGATGAGCCCTAAACTCAACCAATCTGTCCTCTTTTCAAATATTGGGAACTGAGATCCAGACAAAGTCAATTCAGTATTTCTCAATTACTTCATGATTTTACATAAATTACATAGCACGTGTTGGTAGTTTTCTACCTATGAGACTGAACCAGAAAAAGCTATTCTGCGACCAAGGAGAAAAATAAAGCATGACATACAGAGAGAAGTAGACACGATAGGCACCAAGAGAGAAATTTAATGGATTCTTCAGTGTGTTGCCATTCTAATTCTATTCCTGAGGCCCAGGTATATTGCTGCCCTAATAAATTACCTTTTTGCTCAAGCTGAGTGGGTTTCTATTTTATACAACCTAAGGAGTACTAACTTTATGCTCTAAAGTGTAATGTATTTTATCTCTGTACAGCTAAAAGCACATAAGATTGGGATCCATAATCACAGCCTCATTTATGTGAAGTGCTAAGAATCTGTGCTAAGAGGGAAAATGTATGTATGTCATAATATATATTACACATGTGCAAATTTTTGTAAAGAATTTTTGCATCAAATTTATTTCAGCACATCTGTTACTTTAGAACTTGGTGCTAAATAAAGAAAGATAACAATCATTGAACTTACAGATGCGCAATGATAGAAAAATCTATTAAGTGCCACTTTAGAGTGAATATTATATTTTCATAAGCTAAAGAGACTTTTTAAAAATTTATGCATTTTTTTCTTTAAGCAGCTCACTAGTCAATTAGAAGGATGAAAAACCTTACATTAAATGTATTTGTGGATTGCTAACAAAGGCACCAGAATGGTATTCTCCTTTAAATAAAGGTATTTAAAACTTCTGTGGTGCTTAAATTGTTATTCACAGGATCTATATGTTTTTTTTACTGCTTAAAAGTTTAGGCTGATTAAGCAAAATGTTTACAAATAAGCAGTGCCATAAAAACATCTCCAGTTTTTGGGCTGTAGCCAAATCAGCTTCCTGTAAACATCCAATGTTGAATTTTATAACTAAATAGCTAATAAACCCATCTAACCTTAAATCCTAAAATGAATTCATACATTTGTAGCAATCAGATCATTTCAGTTACACAGGTGTTATAAAGCTATCACAGAAACTAGGATCTAAATAAAATAGCAGATCTCATATTCCTCAAGTATTTAAACTAATTGCAATGCAAGCTCAAAGTTGGTTTGTTCATCGTAAACACAACCAATTACATTATTTGAATAAATCACCAACATTAAATTCCAAAAGCAAATGTATATTATAAAATTGGCCTTGCAAAGTAGTAACTACAGGCTGGTCCTCAGGTGAATTTGCAGTCAAAAATTCACATTGTATAGGTAACCTATAAAAATGAGTCATAAATTTACAGTACAGTTGTTAGAGATTGGTAGTACTTTCAAAGATCTTAAAAAGGCAAACAAAAATCTTCTCTAGAGGAGCACATCTTCATCTTAGAACTCAAAGAATTCTCATCAACAATTTCTCCTCAAACCATAAGCAATTCTAAGAAAGAAAAAAATTTAAAAATACAGAAGGAGATAATACACTATGTGTAAGAATCAGTCCATCCCCCCTTAAAAAATCAAAAACCAAACAACAGAAATAGACCATACATTCATCATATAATCACATTATTAGAATAAAAAGTAATTATGCTGGCTAGAATTTGAAAAACAAAATACAAGGTGAACTCTATCTCTAGGGATCTGGAAGCTATAAGGAAAAGTAAAGGAGTTTTGAAAATAGAGAACTCACAGAAACTAAAAATATAAAAATTGAATGAGAAACTCAATGAATGGCTATATCATTATATTGAAAAGAACAGAGAGAGTTAGCAAGATGGTGGACAGGTGAGAAGAAATTAAACAGAGTATAGCACATAGAGAAAAAAACACGGAAACTATGAAAAATAGGTTAGGAAACGGTAAAATTAACTAAGTCTAATATACTCCCAATTAGTGAACCAGATAGAGAGAAAATAATGAATTAGTAAAAAGAGAATGCCTGAGAATACTCCCTAACTAATAAAAGATATCATACCAAAAATTCAAGAAGTCCAATATATTATTTGTAGAACAAGTCAAAAGAAATCCACATCCAGAAATATCTGCAGAACATCAAATAAAAAGATACATTAAAGAAATGTGAGGAAAAAAAGGCAGATTATGTTCAAAGTATTGAAAAATGAACAGCTAACCTTTTAGCAATAGAAATGCAAGACAATTTCAAATGACAGATCAGACCAAATCTTACAGACAATAAAAAAGAGGAAATCTTTCAAACTAATTCTACTACTTCTGGAAACACCTGATATTAAATATATATATATATATATATTTATATATTTATATATATATATATATTTATATATTTTTATATATATATATAAAATAATAAAGGCAAATAACAGACACATTTTACTCATAAATATGGATGCAATATCCTAAACAAAAGATTATAATAGCAAATTGAATCCAAATGTATTTTTCAAAAAATATAGCTTGGCCAACATTATATTCTCATTGTATGAGAACAGATCAATATTTTCAATTTCATACATTCAATTTGACAAATTAACATATTAAAAGAGAGGAAAGATGATCATTTACTTAGGCTGAAGAGAAATATTTAATAAAGTTTAATACCCATTCATGATATGTATTGTTAGGAAATAAGAAATAGGAAAGAATATCTTTAATCTTATAAAAATGATATATATAGGGTAAATATTTTCCTAAAAGGGGAAGGATTTAAAGAGTTCCCTTTATAAGCAGGACCAAGATAAGGATGCACAATGTCAGTACTCTTATGCAACATTGTATTAGAAGTCATAGCAAGTGCAATAAGACAAGAAAAAAAATGGAGACATAAAGATGCAAATTAGGAAAGATGTAACCTTTTACATAAAAAATGAAGAGTCTTTAAATTACTACAAATAACTTAGTAAATTGGTTGTATATAAAATTCACATTTAATTAAATATTAATACAACATTTGTCAGTTGCATTTCTAATTATCAGTAACAAACATCCTAATAATACAATTAAAGAGAGATTATAATTTACAATATTATCACAGAATATCAAGTATCTTTTCAAATATTCAAAACTACTAAAGGGAAATTGCTTCAGTAAAGGATATTAAAGAACACTTCAATATATGGGATGATGTGCCAAGTTCATGCCTACAAGAATGTAGTATTTGAAAATAGTATATCTTTTGCTAATAATCATATCCAATATAGTTCCAATGTATAACAAGGTTATTCATGATCTGATAAGATGATTTTAAATTTTATATGGAAGAGTAAAGGGCCAAAAATAACCAGAAAGAACAGAGACAAAGAATTGTTCAACTAGCTAATGGGAATTATTATAAAGCTATAATACATATGATAGTGTAGAACTATAACAAATGAGAATAGTGTGGAGATAAACAGTGTGACACCGAAAATAGAACAGAGAACTCAGAAACGTATCCATACATGTTGATTTTTGACAGAAGTGACATTTTAGATCAGTAGGGAAAGGGATGATTGGAGAATAAATGACTATCCATATGGAAAGAAGAAAAAATTGAAGCCACTTCACACTATATAAACATAAACTGCAGAAAATGAAAGATAAATGTCAAAGTGAAATGTTTAAATAACTACTTGAAAAAGTTCATTTGGAACGTGTTTAGGTTTAGTGGGATGAAAACGTTTATTTAAAATATTTTTTAAGGCTGTTCTGCCTATGGAGTTACCATTCTTTTATTCCTTTGCTTTCTTAATAAACCTGCTTTCATTGTACTCTATAGAAAAAAATAATAAAATAAAATAAAATATTTTTTTTTAAAAAAAGTTGATCATAAATAAGAAGACCTATAAATTTGACTATATCAAAATTGAGAATTGTTACAAATCAAAAGACATATTAAAACAAGTGAAAATATTATAAACTGGGAGAAAATATTTATGATACAGATAACCAACAAAATATTAAGATGCTATTTAAAAAAAAAATTTCCACAATTCAGTATGAAAAACTTTTAAGAGATAGAAAACATGTTCAAAGGCATAAAGAGACTTTTCACAGAAGAGAAAATGTATATGACCCATACGAATATTAGTAGTGATCCCAGAAATACAAAACATGACTATAGTAAAGTACCAGTTTACATGCACTTAATAACAAAAATTAAAATGAATGACCACTCCAAGGGGAGGAGATACGTCAATCTAGGTTTTATGTGAGTCCAGAGGTTTATTTAATTTGGTAGTTCATTCTCTAAGAAAAATACATAAAACATTAGCTAACAACAAAAATTTGTTGCACTTTATAATATTTATTTGGAATGAGAAAAAGAAATCAAACCAAATTACAGGTTTTAAAAAGCTGACAATACATTAAATGACATAGGCCAAAATAAGAAACTTTTAAAAATTTTCTTTTGAACACACATATATATAATACTATTTCCTTAAATACTTTGGCTGCATACTTTTTAATTTTATAACAGCAACTTTGAAAACTTTTGGCAAACAGGATAGAAAGATAATTCCAATTATTTAAGGATCATTACAATTTGGTTTTAATACCGATAGTATAGAAAAGTTTCAGCTTTATGACTAGTTGTTAGTAATAACCACATTGATTTTTTAAAGATTTTTGTCAAATTTGGGAAAAGCTCTCTATGTTTATTTTCTATATAAGCTGTGAGATTTTAGAGCGTTTAAAGTTTTATTGTGCAGGGAACTATATTAAAGAATTATGAACTCATTAACTAGATTATTGTTGATAGCCTCCTCGTGTGGTGGATTTTATGTTATATTCATCAAAGTTAGTATTTGGGGTCACATTAGCAGGAAATATACATCTATTTTTATATGAGCAATGGCATCTGGGGCTTATAGAACATGATGCATCAGATATACCAAGATATACTCCCATGTGTTGAGGTGCATAAAACGTGAGACTTGAAAACACTGACCCATTTATTTGTAGAATGCCTAAAGATTTATGCCCTACAATGCATAGGCCGTCTAAAAGATTCTATTGTGTAAAATACTTTTGACAATTGCATATTTATAATTGTATATATGAATCACTGAGTGTATCCCTGATGAGAGGAAGCTTCTGTTTTGACTAAGCATCAAAAAGAACCAAACGGGCTGGGCATGGTGGCTCACGCCTGTAAACCCAGCACTTTGGGAGACCAAGGTGGGCGGATCACGAGGTCAGGACTTTGAGACCAGCCTGGCCAATATGGTGAAACCCCGTCTCTACTAAAAGTACAAAAATAAAAATAAAAATATTAGTTGGGCGCGGTAATGCGTGCCCGTAGTCCCAGCTACAGGGGAGGCTGAGGCAGAAGAATCGCATGAAGCTAGAAGGCGGCTGTTGCAGTGACAGAGCGAGATTCCATCTCAAAAAAAAAAAAAAAAAAAAACCCTTTGCTTGCAATTTTAAATATCTTTGATTGGAAGAATTTTACATTCATATAATTGAAATTTTATTTCTGCATTCATACATTTCCAAACTTATTTCCTCTCCACTCACACATGTGTTTGGTGCCAGGTACTGTAGAGCAAGTTCTTATAGCAGGGCAACCTCAGGTCATAAGTATTGTGAGATGATGCCAGCTGAGTTAGCACAATGCATAGCAGGAGGATTCCTGGAAAGCTTTCCTATACTAATATGGCACACAATAACTAAGTATCCAGGAAAGTGACTCTAGAAGTCACATAAATATATTCCTCTACACCTACTTTAGCTTAACCACCAAAATTCCAATGGCAATTTCATTGTCATTTATCAGGTAGGGAAGTATGAGCAAGAAAAAACTGCATGGGAAAAAGCAGCAAACTTATTCAATAGCAGTCAAGATGCCTATATTGCGTAGTTAACCAAAACATATGGCTAGTGAATATATTGCTAAGGCCTTTCCAAAGGCCTGGCTACATGTACAAGAAACATCTAAAATTGGAAAATAAGAAAGTTGAAAGTAACAAATTTTTTTGAAGTTATAATCAAATTCTTAGCAAAGAAAGCTTGCATAGCTGTATAAATATTAGACAAAGTAGACTTTATGTCAAAAAGTACAGGTAAAGACAGTGATTTCATAAAGATAAAACATAATCATTTTAAATTTAAAAAGATATTCAGGTAATAACAAAACCAGAAAAAAATAGACAAATCCACAATAAGGCAAGTAAAATTTCCTTACAACATCTCTATTGAGACATAATTCACATAACACAAAATTCACGTCTCTAAGGTGTACAGTCTAGAGGTTTTTAATGTTCATAGAATTATGTAAACATAACTACTATCTAATTTCAAAAACATTTTTATCACTCCTAAAAGAAACTCCATACACATTAGCAGTTACTCTCAATTGAACTCCTTCCCCAGCCTTTGGCAATCACTAATCGAGTTTCTCTTTCTATGGATTTACCTACTTTGGACATTTTATATATATGGGATTATACAATAGGCAGTCTTTTGTGGCTGGTTTCCCTCACATAGCACAATATTTTTGAGGTTCATCCATGTTGTAGCTTGTATCATTACTTCATTCTTTCTCATGGCTGAATAAAGAATATACCACATTTTGTTTGTCCATTTATCAGTTAATAGACCTCTGTTTTTTTGTTTTTGTTTTCGTTTTCATATTTTAACTATTAACTATTATAAAAGGCATCTGTGAACGTTTTGGTGCAAGTTTTTGTGTGGATGTGTTTTCAGTCACCTGGGACATGCTTAGGAAAAGAATTCTCCCATGACATATTAGCTTTAGGTTTAACCTTTTGAGGAATTTCCAAACTATCTTCTACAGTGCCTGTACCTTTTACAATCCCACAGGCAAGATTGGATAGTTCCAATTTCTCCACATCCTTGACAGAACTTATTATTGTCTGTCTTTTTTGTTTTAGTGATTCTAGTGAGTGGGAAGTGGTATCACCGTGGTTTTAATTTGCATTTCCCCAATGGGTAGTGAGATTAATAATCTTTTCATGAGCTGTTTTGCCTCTTGTATACCATATTTGGAGAAATATCTATTCAATTTTTTTAATCCATTATTCTATCATGTTGTTTGATGTTTTCTAGTTGAGTTGTAAGAGTTTTTTTATATATATTCATGATACAAATCCCTTATAATTTGCAAGTATTTTCTCCATTTTGTGGTGGTCCTTCACGTCTTTAATGATGTGCATTAAATCACAAACGTTTTTAATTTTGATGATGTTTATGTGTTTTTTTCTTTTGTTGCTTATACTTAGGGCATCTTACTGAGAAACTGTTGACTAATCCAAGGTCATGAAAATTTAGTCATGTTTTCTCCTAAGAGTTTTATATATTTGTCTCTTAAATTTAGGTCTTGGGGCCCTTTTTAGTTAGATTTTATACATGATGTGAGGCAGATAAATAAATTTATTTTCCATGTGGATACCCCATCCCCTTGTACTAGAATCATCCACAGAAACTCTTCGATCCTCGTTAAATTGGCTTGACACCCTAGTCAAAACCAATTCATTGTAAATGCAAAAAAAAATCCTGGAATTTCCATTCTGTTTTACGATCTATATGTCAATCCTTATGATAGTATCACATTATATTGATAACTATTCTTGTAGAAAGTTTTAAGATTGAGAAGTGTGAGTTCTTCAATTTTGTTCTTTTTAAAATTTGTTTTGGTTGGAAAAGTAAACATTTCCATGTGAATATTAGAAACAGCTTGTTAAGATCTGTAAAACCAATCACTGGGATTTTGATAGACATTTAATTGAATCTTTAGATCAGTTTGGAGAGTATTGTCATCTTAGCTATATGTGTATAATACATAAGAAAAGAAAACAATGTATGTGACTATTAAAATATAGGCCTGTTCATCAAGTCACTGTAAACTAAATAAAAGCACAGTTACAAGATGACACAGGATATTTTCAACACATATAATTAAAAATTCAAATCCTGAGTATATAAAGAATTCCTATAAATAAGTTAGAAAAAGAAAGCGAACACAAATAAAAAGGTCCGAAGACTAAAGTAACTATTTCATGTAAATGGATATCCAAATGACACAATAGCCATATGCAAATGTACTCAACTTAATTACCAATAAAATAATACAAATTAAAAATAACATGAGAAAGCAGTACATGGTTACCAAGCTAACTAAAATTGATAAGAATAAGAATAGGAAAATACTAGTGTTGGTGAGGATATGGGACAACAGAAATTCATACACTGTAGGTATATTCACTTTTGAAAATAGTTTAGAATTATTCAGTAATATTGAAAATAATTTCACATTATCTAATTAAAATAAAGAAAGCCTAGATAGTTTTGTAAATGTACATAAAAAAACATGTACTGTAATGTTCATAGCATCGTTGATGTTATAGCCCCAAACAGGAAATAATCCAAACATCCATTAACAGTAGAGTGAATAAATAAATGGTAGTATGTTGACAAACTAGAATGCTCTCCAACAATAAAAATTAACTACATTCACATCAATAAAATGGCTTTCATAAACATGGAATTTAGCAGAAAATAAAAGTCAACAAAGGATTCAACATAATTTCATTTTAATGCCACTTAAAAAAAAGAAAAAACAATATCATAATTTAAAATATATGCAAACAGATAGTAATGCTCAAAAAAAAAAAAAAAACAAAAAAAAAACAAGATTTGAAAGGAAAGGGTAAAAGCAAGAAGAAACATACAATAGGTCTATGAGTTAACTGGCGAGTTTCTAATTCTTAACTTGGGTGTTATTTAAATGTGTGTTTGCCCGAATCCAGCAGCACATCAAAAACTTGCCCACCACCATCGAGTAGGCTTTATCCCTGGGATGCAAGGTTGGTACAACATATGCAAATTAATAAATCTGATTCATCACATAAGAAGAACTAAAGACAAAAACCACCTGATGATCTCAAAAGATGCAGAAAAGGCTTTTGATAAAATTTGACATCCACTGTGAACTAAAAACTCTCAATAAACTAAGTATTGAAGAAACACACCTCAAAATAATAAGAGCCATATATGACAACCCCACAGCCAACATCATACTGAATGGGCAAAAGCTGGAAGCATCCCCCTTGAAAACTGGGACAAGACAAAAATATCCTCTCTCACCACTCTGATTCAATATAGTATTGGAAGTTCTGGCCAGGGCAATCAAGCAAGAGAAAGAAATAAAGGGCATCCAGATAGGAAGAGTGGTAGTCAAACTATCCCTGTTTTCAGATGACAAAGATGTGAAAAGCAATTGCAACAAAAGTAAAAATTGACAAATGGGATCTAATTAAACTAAAGAGCTACTCCACAGAAAAAAAAAAAAAAAGAAAGAAAAGAAAAGAGTATACAGACAACCTGCCGAATGGGAGAAAATTTTCGCAAAGTATGCAGCTGGCAAAGGTCTATATCCAGCATCTATAAGTAACTTAAATTTACAAGAAGATAACAACACCATTCAAAAAGTGGACAAAGGACATGAACAGACGCTTTTCAAAATAAAACATATATGTGGCCAACAATCATATGAAAAAAACCCAACATCACTGATCATTAGATAAATGCCAGTCAAAACCACAATGAAATACCATCTCACACCGGTCAGAATGGCAATTATAAAGTCAAAATAGTAACAGATGCTGGCAAGGTTATGGAGAAAGGAATGCTTATACATTGTTTGTGGGAGTGTAAATTAGTTCAACCATTGTGGAAGACAATGTAGTGATTCCCCAAAGACCTAAAGACAGAAACACCATTTGACCCAGCAATTCCATTACTGGGCATATACTCAAAGACATATAAATCATTCTACTGTAAAGACACATGCTCGTCCTCTTTCTGCCATCTTTCTGCACCGCCACAATGGTGCGCATGAATGTCCTAGCTGATGCTCTCAAGAGGATCAACAATGCGGAAAAGAGAGGCAAACACGAGGTGCCTATTAGGCCGTGCTGCGAAGTCATTGTCTGGTTTCTCATTTTGATGATGAAGCATGGTTACATTGGTGAATTTGAAATCATTGATGATCTCAGAGCTGGGAAAATTGTTGTGAACCTCACAGACAGGCTGAACAAGTGTGAAGTGATCAGTCCCAGATTTCATGTGCAACTCAAAGATCTAGAAAAATGACAGAATACTCTGCTTCCATCCCGCCAGTCTGGTTTCATTATACTGACAACCTCAGCTGGCATCATGGACCATGAGGAAGCAAGACAAAATACACACAGGAGGGAAAATCCTGGAATTCTTTTTCTAGGGATGTAACACATATATTTACAAATAAAATGCCTCATTAAAAAAAAAAAACATACATGCACATGTATGTTCACTGCAACACTATTCACAATAGCAAAGACATGGAATCAACCTAAATGCCCGTTAATAATAGGCTGCATAAATAAAATGTGGAACATATATACTGTGGAATACTAGGCAGCCATAGAAAAGAATGAGATCATGTCTTTTGCAGGGAAATGGATGGAGCTGGAGGCCTTAACCTTAGCAAACTAACACAGGAATAGAAAACCAAATACTGCGTATTCTCACTTATAAGTGACATCTAAATTATGAGAACACATGGATACATAGAGGAGAACAACACACACTGGGGCCTGTAGGAGAGTGAAGGGTGGGAGGAAAGAGAAGATTTTTTTACAATAACTAATAGATACTAGGCTTAATACCTGGGTGATGAAATAATCTGTACAACAAACCCCTATGAAACAAGTCTTCCTGTGTAACAAACCTGCACATGTACCCTGAACTTAAAAATAAATAAGTGAAGTTAAATAAATGTGTGATTGCTTTACAATTATTCCTTAAACTATACATTTTGGGATTCTTATACAAGTGTGTGATATATTTTTTCTTTTTTTTCTTTTTTTGAGACGGAATTTCACTCTTGTTGCCCAGGCTGGAGTGCAGTGGCGCAATCTTGGCTCACTGCAACCTCTGCCTTCCGGTTTCAAGTGATTCTCCTGCCTCAGCGCCTCAAGTAGCTGGGATTACAGGTGCCCACCACCATGCCCGGCTAATTTTTACATTTTTAGTAGAGACGGGGTTTAACCATGTTGGTCAGGCTGGTCTCGAACTCCTGACCTCAGGTGATCTGCCCGCCTTGGCCTCCCAAAGTGTTGAGATTACAGGGATGAGTCACTGTGCCAGGCCATATGTTATAATTCTTAAATGTGTAAAAACAATGTGTGGGGTAGCATTAGTCAGGAAAAGACTATAAGAAGGAGAAGTATAGGTAATCACTAGTTGAATGAGTGAGGAAATACCAGTCAAAACAACCTATTTTCTTTCAACAGATGTGCATTGAATGAACTGACTTGAATGACTGACTGCAGAGTCACGGTACAAAACACGGGCTGGTTTCAGGACCTGTGGAAACCAGTAGGTGCAGGAGCCTGAGTGCTATATTTAACTATTTAGTTTTATTAATTAAATTTGTTTCCTACTAAATGTTTTAACATTTTCTTAATCTCATTACTCATTGAATGCAAGAGTAATTCTTGACAACATATCTGTCTGTCTGTCTGTCTATCTATCTATCTATCTATCTATCTATGTCCCATGTTTTATTCCTCTTCAACTTGGAAAAACAGCTTATTTAGTAGATGTCTGATACATAATACACAGGAATTAATACCAAATTTGCACACATGCTCCATTATAAAATGACTTTCTATTATCTAATGATTATCTAAAATCTAATGATTTTTACCAGACTCATCTAAAACCCTTTTAAAACTTCTTTTATTTTAATTAAAGCTGGTCTCTTAGTTAAGTGAATACGTCCTTCATGCCACAAAGTGACCTCCTGCCCAAAGCATTCTATTCAACTGAGAAAAGGACATATGATATGTCTTTCTCCTGAAGGTAGTGCTCATGTACCCTGGCATGAACACTGCAAATGCTGTTCTATTAAAAGTAATGAAGTAGGAATGTCAGTACAATTATCTGCAAACAGTTTGTGTCTGTTCAGGCTTTTTCACAGTTCAGGGTAATAACTGCTGTAGGCTTATAAAATTGATGTGCAGCGTAGCCTAACTGCACGATGTTTATGTGGATGTTAACTCATAGTTGGCTTTTTTTTCTTCAGATACCCAAAGGCCTACCGAGAAGATGAATTTGGTCTCAAAATCAGTTACTAGAAGTGAATTGGGGAGTATCCAGTTCACAATATTTAGACAAAGGCTGTGTGTATGTATGTGTGTGTATAGTGTTTTACACTGTTTATGAAAAGGTTTTTTTTAATATGTGTTTATATATACGTATATGTATACACTTTTTTTTTCATGCTGTAGTGGTATCAATCACAGAGTTGGAGATAGGCTAACTAGTTTTTGCTAATTGTATGATTTGGTGCATTTACTTAGATTTTTCTTTGCCCCAGTCTCCTCAGATATAACAAGGGAAAATAGTATTACTTAACTCTTAGAATTATGCTAACAACCTTATATGAATACTAAATGAGATCAAACTTGTATGCTATTTATCCTAACATTGGGCATATAGTATCTAATAAATATTAGCTGTTAGCTGTAATAGTAAAAATATTATCAGTAATAGTAAAAATAAAGAAAATACTGATATATACATCCCATGCATATCTAGATTTACTTTTATTGATAATAATTGATAAATATGTTTCTTTTCTTTGGCAAGCCTCTATTTCATAGATAAACCAATCTTGCAGAATCAGTACAGAGAGAAAAATTGTGGGCAGACTTCTAAGATGCCTGTAATGACTCTTGCCTCATATTATTCATGCCCTTTTCTAATTCCCTCCACTTGCATCTGGGAAGAACCTAGTAACCCACTTCCAGTGAATTGCATGAAGCAAAGGTGATGGGATGGTACTACCAAGATTAGATTAGATGGCACTACCAAGATTAGATTAGTGATTGCCATCATGCTAGCACACCTCTCTCTTGTCTTTTTGCTTGTTTGCTCTGATGACGCAAGCTGTTATGCTGTGAGTTGCTCTACAGAGTGGCCCAAGTGGCAAGAAATTGAGGGCAACCTCTGACCAATAGCCAGCAAATAACTGAGACTCTCAGAGAAACTGACATCTTCAGTATGACAACCATGAGCAACTGAATTTTGCCAGGGACCATGTGAATGGGCTTGGATGGGGACTTTTTTTTTTCCAGTTGAGCCTTTCTATATCTGCAGTCCTAAACCCCACCTTGATTGCAACTTGAACCAGAACACTCAGTCTGGCCTCACCTGGATTCTCAAACTATGAGACAATAAACGTTTTTGTTTTAAGCCACTAAGTTTAGGTAGTTTGTTGTGCAGCAACAAATAACTAATATAAGGAGCAAGGATTTGAAACAAGAGCCATGTTTTCCAGTATACCAAATAATCTCTAAAGAGAAATTAGGGGACGTTAAGACCTTTATGTGTAAACTACAAATACAATTGTTTTGTAGAAGAGATTGTGCTTACTCTGTTTCTTTAAATCTAAGCCTTGCTTTTATTCTTTTTAAAGCATTCTTCTCTACTTCCATAAAAAATGAATCCAAACAATAATTATTTTAGAAACTGTCTTTGTACCCAACTGATGTATTTATGATATTAAAAATGACTACTTTTATGGGTTTAAAGGCTTTATAAAGATTTATATATGATTTTCTGAAGGGAAATTGGAAATAAAAAAGGATAACAATAGGATATTAGGCAATAAGCAAGTCCAGAAACAAAGTAATTTATCTTTGTAGCCTTAGCAGTTAACACAGGATCTGGCACACAGAACACAACACAGGTTTGTTTTTCTTGCTCTATGAAAACAATCGTATTTTTTTAAAATAAGAACTATGTAAATAGAGTACAGATTTTAGAGCCAGGACTATTTTATTTCAAATGCTGCTTCTACCCACCACTAGCTATGTGACCTCAGGCAAGCCACTGTTCCCTTAGAAATGGAAAATTACAACTGAATTTCATTTTGTAAAAAGAAAAAATTGAGAAAGTTTGTTGAGAGGGACATAGTCCTTGTATTAGTCTGTTTTCATGCTGCTGATAAAGACATACCTGAGACTGGGAAGAAAAAGAAGTTTAATTGGACTTACAGTTCCACGTGGCTGGGGAGGCCTCACAATCACGGCAGGAGGTAAAAGGCACTTCTTACATGGCAGTGGCAAGAGAAAATGAGGAAGAAGCAAAAGTGGAAATCTCTGATAAGCCCATCAGATCTCATGAGACTTATTCACTATCATGAGAACAGCATGGGAAAGACCAGTCCCCATGATTCAATTACCTCCCCCTGGGTCCCTCCCACAACACATGGAAATTCTGGGAGATACAATTCAAGTTGAGATTTGGGTGGGGACACAGTCAAACCATATCAGTCCTGATAGATATTAAAATATTATAATGATAATTTTAAGTGAATGTTTATAGAAAAATAATAGGCACACAGTTCAGTGACTCAATATTAAGTGTCCATTAGTCAATCTAAGTACAGTTTGGTAATTTAAGAGTAGTAAATATAGGATTTCAAATAATTTAGGGAAAAAGGATATTTGGATAATAGGATGTTTAAATAATGGGATATTTACAAAAAACAAAAGACATGGAATACTTTATGACACATAAAAATTACCATGTTAAAATTCCAAAAATAAACTTGTTAGTATATTAAAATACTAAATTAATACAAACAAGACCATTAACCTGTAAGAAATGTGTTCAAAGGATATAAAGCATAAATCCATAGGAAAACATACACAATTGTCTAGTACATCCGGGAAAAAGGACAGATTACCTCTCCTTTAAGTGGCAATCATGAAAGACCATGTAAAGCACTGACTTATAATTGCTTATTGGTTAGATTGTCAAAGATGAAAAGTAATGGTAGTATCAAATGTGTGTCATGATGCAGGGATGTTACCCAAACGCCAGAGTTTGATTGGGGTTCTAATACTCACTGCATAACCAGCCAATAATTGAGACAATGAATATTACCAGGGAAGAAGCCTTTATTCAGATGCTGCAGCTAAGGAGATGGAATATAAATCTTGAATCCATCTCCCCAATTCTCTGACTATAATTGAGGGTTTATATAGTGAGGAAGGAATGTAGCTATGTGCAGGAAAATGGGAATTAGGGAGGGAGGGAAAGAAGAGGATTTGGTCAACAAGAAGCAGATGATCAGTTAGAAAAGCAGGAATTAGGGGTTAAGGAAGAGGCATTTCAGCTCCTTAATACTATCTGGGAAGCCTGGGGGTTGGTTTCCCTAGGAGGGAATTCATATAAGACAAATGTAAGTTTCTAGCTTTAAGACCAGGAAGGTCAATTTCTATGTTTATTCAAACAAAAACAACAATAAAAACAAAAACCAACTGTAAATATAAGTTCTATGGGGAAATTGAACCTGTTTCAGGGAAACAAACTTTTATAAACTCTATGTGAGACAATACAATGAGCAAGTCTTTATTGAGGGGCATTTGTCACTATCTATGATAAGTAAGAATCCACACACCATTCTAGGCCAGGCACAGTGGCTCATGCCTGTAATCCCAGCACTTTGGGAGGTGCGTGGATCACTTGAGGTCAGGAGTTTGAGATCAACCTAGCCAACATGGTGATACCGTGCCTCTACTAAAAATACAAAACATTAGCAGGTGGTGGCATCTGTAATCCCAGCTACTTGGAAGGCTGAGGCAGGAGCATCACTTGAATCTGGGAGGCAGAGGCTGCGGTGAACCAAGATCATGCCACTGCACTCTAGCCTGTGAGGCAGAGCGATACTCACCTAAAAAAAAAAAAAAAAAAGAGAAAGAGAGAGAGAACCCACAAACCCACACACCACTCTTCTAGAAAATTCTGAGGGGATGGTTATAGTGGCATAAAGTTGGAATTTCCAAAATCAAGTTGTAAAAAGAGACACAGAAAGTAGGATAGCAAAACAAAACCTCACAGCAAGCAAACACAACAAAAATGGATAATAAAGTATCTCCATGGACTCCAAAATACAAGCAGATGGGATAAACCACCAATAACAATATTATTGCCTTGTACAAAATGTCTAGGAGGCATGAGAATAAAGCCAATGGACATCTAAATGACCTGGAAAAGATTCTCACCAGAAAACAGTCACTGCAGGTGAAGCCTGGTAAGATGCAAAATTCAGATTGTTATAAACTCCACAAAGTAAACAACATGTTTTCTTCAACAACAACAACAAAATGTAAGAAAAAAAAAAGGGATAATGGGATGCCCAGGAAGCATTATATCAGGTTCCTGATTCAAGCAAACCATAAAACAACTGACAACTGAAAATATGGACACTGACTAGCTAGATATTTGAGGATTTTTAAAAAGAACTGTTTTAATATGTACAAGTTGTATCACAGGTTACAATTAAAAGTCAATATCTCTTAGAGAGTTATATTGAAATATGTATAGATGAAATGGCATGATTTGCTTTATAAAAAGCAATGCTAATCATAAAAATGATATTCTTCAAAATAAAATGGGAAGGGAAGAAGTGGATGGGAATACAGGTGAAACAACACATGCTGTTTGTCGATAATGATTGAAAGAGAATGCTGATTACTTGTGGGTTTTGTACTATTGTTTTTTAGTACATGCTTAACATTTTTGATAATACGTTAAAATTGCATACACCATTGACTTGGTAATTTTACTTCTATCAGTTTATCTACAGATATACTAACAAATATAATTGTGAAACAGATGTAAAATGAACAGCAAAAAATCTAGAACTAACTTAGAGGAGAGGTTGTACCCGGTTGAAAAACATAAACTGTTATAACAAATAATAGAAATATATAGGTATTAATTGGCAAGCTTCCTGTGGACTAACCATAATGTTAAAAAAAGAAACTTGCACCAAATTATTTATCCTAAGTAATATATTAAATCTACATATAGCAGTCCTCCCTTATCTACGACTTCACTTTTCATGATTTCAGTTATCCACAGACAACTGCGGTTCAAAAATATTAAATGGAAAATTTTAGAAATAAACAATTTATAAGTTTTAAATTGCATGTTGTTCTGAGTAGCATGATGAAATCTCGCATCATCCTGCTCCATCCCACCCAGGATGTGAATCATCCTTTCGTCCAGCACATCTATACTGTATGAATGTATAGAAAAAAATACAGTATATATAGAGAGGTCAGTAAAATCTTCAGTTTCAGGTATCCACCGGAAGTCTTGAAACATATTTCCTGTGGATAAGGGCAGACTACTATATATAAATTTAGGTCAGTGAGATATATATATATATATAATTAAATAAAGTGTGTGTATATATGCTTGTAAATATATATATACACACACACATATATGTGTGCACGCACACACGACCACACATATACATTGTATGTCCCTAGAATATTTTTGGTAGAATATGCACCCAACTGGTATCAGTGGCAAGTTTTATAACATGCTTTTTTTGTTTTATTTTGTTTTCATTATCACTTATCCATTTATTCACTCATTCATTTAACATGTATTTATTTAGCATATACTATTGTCATGTACTATTGTAGGTATTAGAATATGCTACTTAACAACACAAACATAAATCACTGTTCTCCCAGAAATATAATCTTGAGAGATGGATAATATACCAGATAAATAGGTAAGAATTATAGTATGTCAAGAGAGAAACAGAAAAGGAGTGGGAGAGGGAGATTGATGAATTTTTAGATAGAATGGCTAGGGAAAGTCACATTGAAAGGGCAACTTTTAAGTAAAGACCTGAAGGAAATGTGGAAAATAAGCTTAGTGATTTTCTTGGCAAAAAGCTGTAAAGCAGAGAGAACAGCAATTAGAAGATTTTGTAGCAAGGTTATGTCTTCTAAATTTGAGGAACAGCTTGGAGAACAGTGTGGCTGAGAGGAATGTGGGGAACGGTTGTAGGAGATGAATTCAGAGAGGAAGCTGGGCGCTGAAACTTGCAGTAAAGATTTAGTATTTTACAATGAGAGAGATGGGAAAGGGCATCAGATCTTTCTTGTTTCTGGAATACTTGCTTTAGAGATTTTCCTTTTATAGTTGTTTTGTTGTGATTTATAAGAAGTTTGTATTATTTTTCATAGGAAGATCCTTATAAAAAGACATCTGCAATTGTCTTCATTTAATTTGAAAGTGTTATGATTTCCAAAAAATAAAAAAAGGCTTTCTATTAGCTTGGCTGTCAATGGCCATTCATCTGTGTGAGAACCACAGAAACCAAACCTTGAGTCATTTTTAAATAGTCTTGAGTTTACCTCTAATAATCTTCACTATTCTTTCTTGTAACCACCTGCTAAAACTCATCTCTTCACGTGTCACTGCACCTAGATCTACTCTGTGTTTGTTCTGTGTAACTCCCGATAACAGAAATACCTGCATGCAGACACAAGATATTGCTTTTATGAACAGAAATTCATTTTCCCAACAAGTGGTTTTACCAACCAATCACTTATAATCTATAAGTAATTATATCATGCTGGTCACATGTCTTGTGTGTCACCTAAAGAGAGTGTTACATCTTTCTAAAGTCATTCAGTAAGATGGCATGTCCTCATGAAGAGAAAAGTAATATCCCATATATGATCATCTCCCCTCTAATAAGATAGTAGAGCTATCCTTCAATGGTCACCTCATGGTGTGTTTGCCAGTATAGCCCTTGCTAAATCTTATTTGGTGCTGGTTCCTAATTGAGTAGTTAAGTGTTGTATAGACAGCTTTTATTTATGAGTCAAGAAAGAAAAGAAAGATATGTGTTGCTATCAAGTTTTAATTGAAGCACACTTTACTATCTTTTGACTAAGTACCTCATTGCCATTTTCATAATGATTACAACCTTGAGAGGAAGCTCTTCTGATAACTGCAGGCTGGTAATGAGAAAGCATGCTGTGCTGTAGCTAAATGACAGCTGAGATTTCCCTCACAATAATATAGAATCCATGAAGAGATTAGAATTAAATGGAATTGTCCTGTTTTAAGCAGTCTAAAAGGAGCCTTTGATGTGAACTTGCAGCTTAATGTTGAAATGTAAAGCTCTGTCACTCTCTCCTTATGTTTAAAGAAATGGCATGATATTACCTCTCCTCACCTCCACCAAAAAAAAAAAATACTAATTTTCACTGAATGCTCTATCAGTTAGGAGTTATGTTTAACTGTCTATGACAGGAATGTCTAAATAATGATGACTAAAACAAGACATATTTATTTCCTCACTGATTAAAGAGGTCTGACAACAAAAGCCAAAATTGACAAATGGGATCTCATTAAACTAAAGAACTTCTGCACAGCAAAAGAAACTACCATCAGAGTGAACAGGCAACCTACAGAATGGGAAAAAATTTTTGCAATCTACTCATCTGACAAAGGGCTAATATCCAGAACCTACAAAGAACTCAAACAAATTTACAAGAAAAAAACAAACAACCCCATCAAAAAGTGGGCAAAGGATATGAACAGACAGTTCTCAAAAGAAGACATTCATACAGCCAACAGACATATGAAAAAATGCTCATCATCACTGGCCATCAGAGAAATGCAAATCAAAACCACAATGAGATACCATCTCACACCAGTTAGAATGGCGATCATTAAAAAGTCAGGAAACAACAGGTGCTGGAGAGGATGTGGAGAAATAGGAACACTTTTACACTGTTGGTGGGACTGTAAACTAGTTCAACCATTATGGAAAACAGTATGGTGATTCTTCAAGGATCTAGAACTAGAAGTACCATATGACCCAGCCATCCCATTACAGGGTATATACCCAAAGGATTATAAGTCATGCTGCTATAAAGACACATGCACACGTATGTTTATTGTGGCACTATTCACAATAGTAACGACTTGGAATCAACCCAAATGTCCATCAGTGACAGACTGGATTAAGAAAATGTGGCACATATACACCATGGAATACTATGCAGCCATAAAAAAGGATGAGTTTGTGTCTTTTGTGGGGACATGGATGCAGCTGGAAACCATCATTCTCGGCAAACTATCACGAGAACAGAAAACCAAACACCACATGTTCTCACTCAGAGGGGAATTGAACAATGAGATCACTTGGACACGGGAAGGGGAACATCAGACACCGGGGCCTATTGTGGGGTGGGGGAAGAGGGGAGGGATGGCACTGGGAGTTATACCTGATGTAAATGACGAGTTGATGGGTGCTGATGAGTTGATGGGTGCAGCACACCAGCATGGCACATGCATACATATGTAACAAACCTGCATGTTGTGCACATGTACCCTAGAACTTAAAGGATAATTAAAAAAAAATAAAAAAAAAATAAAAAAAAAAAAGAGGCCTGAAAGTTGGCAGTTTACATTTGTACAGAACTTTGGCTTCTTCATTGTCTTTGCTTTGCCATCTTTAGCGTATTGCCTTTTTTTCTTTCTTCTTTTTACTTTTTTTTTTTTTTTCTCTTTTGTCCACGCTGGAGTGCAAAGGCAGGATCTCAGCTCACTGCAGCCTCCGCCTCCTGAGTAGCTGGAATTACAGGTTCCCGCCACCATGCCATGCCCGGCTATATTTTGTGTGTGTGTGTGTGTGTGTGTGTGTGTGTGTGTGTGTGTGTGTGTGTGTGAAGATGGATTTCGCCATGTTGGCCAGGCTGGTCTCGAACTCCTGAGCTCAAGAGATTCGCCTACCGCAGTCTCTCAAAGTGCCGGGATTACAGGTGAAAGCCACTGTGCCCGGCAGCCTATAGCTTTTTCTATTTCAAGCTTTCCTAATGGTCCAAGATGGCTGCTAGAGTTCTAACCATCATAGCAACATTCCAACAAGAATAAGGAAGAAGAAGAAGAAAGGTAAAGGACTCACTGCTAGCTGAGGCAGCTCCCTGGAAAAAAAAATCAATAATGTCTACTTACATCTCATTGGCCAGCTCTCACTATAAGAAAGAATCAGCAATATAGACTTTTAGATGGGCTAATTGCATCTTTATAATATAAGGGTTTTATTAAAAGTAATTGCAAACACTGCAATTACTTTTGCACCAACCTAATAGTAAGAGTACTCATAGTTTACTTGGCTGACCTCTGCTGATATTGATCCTGCCTTTATAAAAGGGAAGCTCCGAATGACGGCTGGGCCTGAGTAACAAATAGCTGGTTAGTCACTAAAGAGTGAGTTTACTCTGTCACTCCTTTCCAACATTTTAACTATAAAAGAGAGTACATTTGAAAGCCTGCTGATTGAGGAGTAGGTCAAGAAATCAATGATTGTGGACTTAATAATGGATCCCTAAAGTTTTTTCTACTTTGATTTCCTTCCTTTATATCCTATCATTTATCTTCCTAATGAATATTTGGTTTATGCTTTCTGTAAGGAAACACAGAGTGAAGGTTAGTGTGTTAAAGCTTTTGCTGACCCTGCTGTTAAGAAATGTGTTTAAAGGTGGGTACAGTGGCTCACACTCATAATTCCAATGATTTGGAAAGCTGAGGCAGGAGCATCACTTAAGACCAGAAGTTCAAGAGTAGCCTGGGCAACATATCTAGACCTCCATCTCAGAAAGAAAAAAAGAAAGAGAGAGAGAAAAATACATTTGAATATGTTTGATCTAGTCTTTCTGAAATTACTTGAGCTTCAGAAACCACCTCCTCTTGCCTCGCCTTAAAAACACACATAACATCTCAAAGAACAGAAAAATACCAAAATAGTTCGGGAAACATGGAGTTAAGTCTTAGAGGAGCTTCTTTATGCTTCATCAAGACAGAAATGTTATCATGATTGAGATTATTTTGAAGGTATGATAACTTTTTCTAACTCTTTGAATAAGAGATATAATATAAATACCAATTTACTGGGAACCACTAAGCTTACTTTGAGATCAGTAAATCAGTATTTTTTTCTTTTTCTTTGAAGAACTACAAAATGGAAATACTTATCCAAAAGCTTTATCTTTAGCCCTTTGTATTTCAGTTTTTAACACAGTAAACCTTCTCTTGCCAAGCCATGGTAGCTTTTGGTAGAGAAAAGAACCCTAGCAGGATGTGTTAAAAAAAAAAAACAAAAAACAAAAAACATAAATCCCTGGAACTTGTAAGAGACCCTCTTTATTCTGCCATTTTTTTCACATTACTTTACTTCCCCAAATTCATTTAATGTAGTTTGGAGTTCCAGTTCAAGTTCCAAGTGGATCCCTGTATGATTTATTACAAAAGAGATCACATAATAGCAGCTAAATAAAATGCATGTCAGGTCATCTATTCTTTCACTTAAGAAAAATGTTTATTAGAATAGTTGGCAAGATGGCCAAATAGGAACAGCTTTGGTCTGCAGCTCCCAGTGAAATCAAGGCAGAAGGTGGGTGATTTATTCATTTCCAACTGAGGTACCTGGCTCATCTCACTAGGACAGGTTAGATAGTGGTTGCAGCCCACAGAGGGTGAGCCAAAGCAGGGTGGGGCATCCCCTCACCCGGGAAGTTCAAGGGGTCAGGGAGCTCCCTCCCCTAGCCAAGGGAAGCCTTGAGGGACTGTATCGTGAGGAATGGTGCATTCCGGCCCAGATACTACACTTTTCCTATGGTCTTCACAACCCGCAGACCAGGAGATTCCCTCCGGTGCCTGCTCCACCAGGGCCCTGGGTTTCAAGCACAAAACCGGGTGGCCATTTGGGTAGACACAGAGCTAGTTGATGGAGTTTTTTTTCATACCCCAGGGACGCCTGGAAGCAAGACAGAGCTGTTTACTCCCCTGGAAAGGGGGCTGAAGCCAGGGAGCCAAGTAGTCTAGCTCAGCAGATCCTACCCCCATGAAGCCTAGCAAGCTAAGATCCACGGGGTTGAAATTGTCGCTGTCAGCACAGCAGTCCGAAGTCGACCTGGAATGCTGGAGCTTGGTGGGGAGAGGGACATCCGCCATTACTGAGGCCTGAGTATGTGGTTTTCCCCTCACAGTGTAAACAAAGCCGCCAGGATGTTCAAACTGGGCGGAGCCCACTGCAAGTTGGCAAAGCCGCTGTAGCCAGACTGCCTCTCTAGATTCCTCCTCTCTGGGCAGGGTATCTCTGTAAGAAAGGAAGCTGCCTCAGTCAGGGGCTTATAGATAAAACTCCCATCTTTCTGGGACAGAGCATCTGGGGGAAGGCGCGGCTCTGGGGACAGCTTCAGCAGACATAAACATCCCTGCCTCCTGACTCTGAAAAGAGCATTGGATCTCCAGGCACAGTGTTCAAGTTCTGCTAAGGGACAGACTGCCTCCTCAAGTGGGTCCCTGACCCCCATGCTTCCTGACTGGGAGACATCTCCCAGCAGGGGTCAACAGACACTTCATACAGGAGAGTTCTGGCTGTCATCTGGCGGGTGCCCCTCTGGGACGAAGCTTCCAGAGGAAGGAACAGGCAGCAATCATGGCTGTTCTGCAGCTTCTGCTGGTGATACCCAGACAAACAAGGTCTAGAGTGGACTTCCAGCAAACTCCAGCAGACCTGCAGCAGAGGGGCCTGACTGTTAGAAGGAAAACTAACAAACAGAAAGGAATAGCATCAACATCAACAAAAAGGACATCCACACAGAAACCCCATCCAAAGGTCACCAACATCAAAGACCAAAGATAGATAAATCCATGAAAATGAGGAAAAACCTGCACAAAAAGACTGACAATTCCAAAAATCAGAATGCCTCTTCTCCTCCAAAGGATCACAACTCCTCACCAGCAAGGGAACAAAACTGGAAGAGAATGAATTTGGCAAACTGACAGAAGTAGGCTTCAGAAGGTGGGTAATAACAAACTCCTCCGAGCTAAAAGAGCATGTTCTAACCCAATGCAAGGAAGCTAAAAACCTTGAAAAAAGGTAAGAGGAATTGCTAACTATAATAACCAGTTTAGAGAAGAACATAAATGACCTGACAGAGCTGAAAAACACAGCATGAAAACTTCATGAAGCATACACAAGTATCAATAGCCAAATTGATCAAGCAAAAGAAAGGATATCAGAGATTGAAAATCAACTTAATGAAATAAAGCATGAAGACAAGATTAGAGAAAAAAAGAAAGAAAAGGAATGAACAAAGCCTCCAATAAATATGAAACTATGTGAAAAGACCAAATCTACATTTGATTGGAGTACCTGAAAGTGATGGGGAGAATGGAAACAAGTTGGAAAACACTCTTCAGGATATAATCCAGGAGAACTTCCCCAACCTAGCAAGGCAGGCCAACATTCAAATTCAGGAAATACAGAGAACACTGCAAAGATACTCCTTGAGAAGAGCTATCTCAAGACAAATGATCCTCAGATTTACCAAGGTTGAAATGAAAGAAAAAATGTTAAGTGCAGCCAGAGAGAAAGGTCGGGTTAACCACAAAAGGAAGCCCATCAGACTAACAGGAGATCTCCCTGCAGAAACCCTACAATCCAGATGAGAGTGGCGGTCAATATTCATTCTTAAAGAAAAGAATTTTCAACCTAGAATTTCATATCCAGCCAAACTAAGCTTCATAAGTGAAGGAGAAATAAAATCTTTTACAGACAAGCAAATGCTGAGAGATTTTGTCACCACCAGGCCTGCCTTACAAGAGAGCTCCTGAAAGAAGCACTAAATATGGAAAGGAAAAACCAGTATCAGCCACTGCAAAAACACGCCAAATTGTAAAGACCATTGACACTATGAAGAAACTGCATCAACTAATGGGCCAAATAACCAGCTAACATCATAATGACAGGATCAAATTCACACATAACAATATTAATCTTAAATGTAAATGAGCTAAACGCCCCAATTAAAAGACATAGACTGGCAAATTGGATAAAGAGTCAAGACCCATTGGCGTGCTGTATTCAGGAGACCCATAACACATGCAAAGACACACATAGGCTCAAAATAAAGGGATGGAGCAATATTTACCAAGCAAATGGAAAGCAAAGAAAAAGCAAGGATTGCAATCCCAGTCTCTGATAAAATAGACTTTAAATCAACAAAGATCAAAAAAGACAAAGAAGGACATTATATAATGGAAAAGGGATCAACACAACAGAAAGAGTTAGCTATCCTAAATATATATGCACCCAATATAGGATCACCCAGATTCATAAAGCAAGTTCTTAGAGACCTACAAAGAGACTTAGACTCCTATACACGATAATAGTGGGAAACTATAATACCCCACTGTCAACACTAGACAGATCAACAAAACAGAAAATTAACAAAGATATTTAGGACTTGAACTCAGATCTGGACCAAGTCAACCTAGTAGACATCTACAGAACTCTCCACCCCACATCAACAGAATATACATTCTTCTCAGCTCCACATCAAACTTATTCTAAAATTGACCACATAATTGGAAGTAAAACACCCCTCAGCAAATGCAAATGAATGGAAAGCATAACAAATACTCTTAGACAACAGTGCAATCAAATTAGAACTCAAGATTAAGAAACTCACTCAAAATTGCACAACTACATAGAAACCGAACAACCTGCTCCTGAATGACTACCAGGTAAATAACAAAATTAAGGCAGAAATAAAGGTGTTCTTTGAAACCAATGAGAACAAAGACATGATGTACCAGAATCTGTGCACACAGCTAAAGCAGTGTTTACAGGGAAATTTATAGCACTAAATTCCCATAAAAGAAAGCAGAAAAGATCTAAAATTAACACTCTACCTTCACAATTAAAAGAGCTAGAGAAGCAAGAGCAAACAAAATCAAAACCTAGCAGAAGACAAGAAATAACTAAGATCACAGCAGAACTGAAGGAGATAGAGACATAAAAAACCCTTCAAAAAATCAACGAATCTAGTAACTCGTTTTTTGAAAAGATTAACAAAAAAGATAGACTGCTATCCAGATTAATAACGAAGAGAGAAGAATCAAATAGATACAATAAAAAAGGATAAAGGGAATATCACCACTGACCCTACAGAAATACAAAGTACCATCAGAGGATACTATAAATAACTCTACACAAGTGAACTAGAAAATCTAGAAGAAATGGTTAAATTCTTGGACACATACACCTTCCCAAGACTAAACCATGAAGAAGTCAGATCCTGGAATAGACCAATAACAAGTTCTGAAATTGAGGCAGTAATTAATAGCCTGCCAACCAAAAAAAAAAGCCCCGGACCAGTTAGATTCACAGCTGAATTCTACCAGAGGCACAAAGAGGAGCTTTGGAACTATTCCAAACAATAAAAAAAGAAAGACTCCTCCCTAACTCATTTTATGAGGCCAGCATCATCCTGATACCAAAACTAGGCAGAGACACAACAAAAAAGGAAAATTTCAGGCCAATATCCCTCATGAACATTGATGCAAAAATCCTCAATAAAACACTGGCAAAATGAATCCAGCAGCACATCAAAAACCTTATCCACCATGATCAAGTCACCTTCATCCCTGGGATGCAAGGATGGCTCAACATATGCAAATCAATAAACGTAATCCATCACATAAACAGAACCAATGATGAAAACCACATGATTATCTCAATAGATGCAGAAAAGGCCTTCAATAAAATTCAACACTCCTTCATGCTAAAAACTTTCGATAAACTAGGTATTGATGGAATATATCTCAAAATAATAAGAGCTATTTATGACAAAACCACAGTCAATATCATACTAAATGGGCAAAAGCCAAAAGCATTTCCTTTGAAAATCAGCATTAGTTAAAGACGCCCCCTGTCACCACTCTTATTCAACATGGTATTGGAAGTTCTGACCAGGGCAATCAGGCAAGGGAAAGAAATAAAGAGTTTTCAAATAGGAAGAGAGGAAGTCAAATTGTCCCTGTTTGCAGATGGCATGATTGTATGCTTAGAAACCCCATCATCTCAGCCCAAAATATCCTTAAGTTGATAAGCAAGTTCAGCAAAGTCTCAGTATACAAAATCAGAAGCATTCCTATGCACCAATAACAGACGGAGAGCCAAATCATGAGTGAATTCCCATTCACAATTGCTGCAAAGAGAAAACCACACCTAGGAATACAACTTACAAGGGATGCAAAGGACCTCTTCAAGGAGAACTGCAAACCACTGCCAAGGAAATAAGAGAGAACACAAACAGGAAAACATTCCATGCTCATGTATAGGAAGAATCAGTGTTGTGAAAATGGCCATACTTCCCAAAGTAATTTATAGATTCAATGCTATCCCCAATAAACTACCATTGGCTTTCTTCACAGAGTTAGAAAGAACTGCTTTAAATTTCATATGGAACCAAAAAATAGCCCATATAGCCAAGACAATCCTAAGCAAAAAGAACAAAGCGGGAGACATCACACACCTGATTTCTATACTACAAGGCTATAGTAACCAAAACAGCATGGTACTGGTACCAACATAGATATATAGACCAATGGGATAGAACAGAGGCCTCAGAAATAACACCACACAACTACAACCATCTGATCTTTCATAAACCTGACAAGAACAAGCAACGGGGAAAGGATTCCCTATTTAATAAATGGTGATGGGAGAACTGGCTAGACATATACAGAAAACTGAAACTGGATTCCTTCTTTACACCTTACACAAAAATTAACTCAAGATGGATTAAAGACTTAAATGGAAGTCCTAAAACCATAAAAACCCCAGAAGACAACCTAGGCAATACCATTCAGAACATAGGCACGGGCATAGACCTCGTGACTAAAACACCAAAAGCAATGGCGACAAAATCCAAAATTGACAAACTGGATCTAATTAAACTAAAGAGCTTCTGCACAGCAAAAGAAACTATTATCAGAGTGAACCAGCAACCTGCAGAATGGGAAAAATTTTTGCAATCTATCCATCTGACAAAGGGCTAATATCCAGAATCTACAAAGAACTTAAACAAATTTATAAGAATAAAAACAAACAACTCCATCAAAAGTCGGCGAAGGATATGAACAGACACTTCTCAAAAGAAGACATTTATGCAGCCAACAAACATGAAAAAAGTTCATCATCGTTGGACATTAGAGAAATGCAAATCAAAACTACAATGAGACACTATCTCACGCCTGTTAGAATGGCAATCATTAAAAAGTCAGGAAACAACAGATGCTGGAGAGGATGTGTAGAAATAGGAATGCTTTTACCCTGTTTGAGGGATGATAAATTAGTTCCACCATTGTGGAAGACAGTGTGGCAATTCCTCAAGGATCTAGAACCAGAAATACCATTTGACCCAGCCATCCCATTACTGGGTATATACCCGTATATACCCAAAGGATTATAAATCATTCTACTATAAAGACACATGCACGCGTATGTTTATTCCAGCACTGTTCACAAGAGCAGAGACTTGGATCCAAACCAAATGCTCATCAATAATATACTGGATAAAGAAAATATTGTTCATATACACCATGGAACACTATGCAGCCATAAAAATGGATGAGTGTATGTCCTGTGCAGACACATGGATGAAGCTGGAAACCATCATTCTCAACAAACAATCATAGAAACAGAAAACCTAACACTGCATGTTCTTACTCATAAGTGGGAGTTGAACAAGGAGAACACATGGACACAAGGAGGGGAACATCACACACCAGGGCCTATGAAGGGGTGGGAGGCTAGGGGAGGGATAGCATTAGGAGAAACACCTACTGTAGATGACAGGTTGATGGTTGCAGCAAAACACCATGGCACGTGTGTACATATGTAACAAACCTGCACATTCTGCACATGTATCCCAGAACTTAAAATACAATAAATAAAATGTTTATTAAATGCTTACTATAGGCAAGGCATAGTTCTGAGCATAGTGTTAAATATTTGCAAAATAATTGGAAATAATTTTTTGGCTAAGCTGTTTCTAGCAGCAGTTATGTATTTATTATTCCACTGACCCTAATGGTGTACTCTAACTTAATATGTAGTAGTAAATAAATATCTAATGGGATAATTAAATCTCAATAGGGACATAATTGCTGAATAGCATTCTAAAACTCTGGAGACACCAGAGCTCTAGCTCATTTAGTCAATAAATTTTATTATATGCATAGACAGTTTGTATTTTCTCTCTGAAGGATGGTCTTTACAGCACCTGTTTTTCTGTAACAGTTACATCAGGATTTATTTGTAGCACAATATGCTTAGTTACAATAGTCTTGAGAATTATAATCCTTTTAAGCACTCCCTTCTATTGAAAGCATTCTCAAACACTTTGGGCATGCGACTACATAAGCCCCAAGTGTGATTTAATCCTCAGTATTGTGTGTTGATCTTGAAGCTGATACTCCTCTGAGAAAATTTAAAGTATATGTTGATTTTGTATGTTGTTATTTATCTGGGATAACAGGAAATGAAAATCACAGATCATTCTATCACCTACAAAACTATAGTTTACCAAAATCATGCAATTGCTTTAATGTGAAGCCTATATACATAGATAAAGATATAGTTCTTTTTTTATAATCAAATTCCACAATTCCAAAATAAATCTAGCCTTTTAAATCTAGCGAATCTTCAATCAAGCATTACCATTCACTTGAACTTTTTTTAACTTGATAAAATTTAATCTTATCTGTAATTAAATCACAATTAGGTTTCAATTATTCTAATTAAAGATTTGTATCATTTCCTTATGATAATCTCCTCTGTAGCTTGTTTTAAATTAAATCTATTGGAAATAACAAGTAATTTATTCCGATGTATGTCCAAGTCACTGAGTCTCAGATTTGGAACACTTCAATCTATTTTTTTAATGAGACTACTCAATAAGTTTTTATTTTTGTCTGGGTTTTCATATTTCTGGAAATACTTCAAGAGAAAAATGAAATTTTAGCAACACATCTTCTTTTTGTTTACTTATAAAACCTCAGGCCACTTAGAATAAAACTGAGAATCCCAAAAAATAAAACACAACTCTATACACAGATAGATCATGGAGCAGAAGAGGCAGAATTGTAATTGCTCTGAACTTCCGCATTCTTTTGGTAGCTGGAAATCGTATGGCATTATACAAGGAATTGTATCTTCTCCTCGACTCAAAGAATGTGCATCCCCCAGTGCATATTGCATGCATACTCCTCTTAGAGTCTCTATGAAATTGGAAAAAAAAAAAAAAGGATTCCTTTTTGTCTGCTGGAATTGTGTGTATATGTACACACACATACAGAGCACCCATCCTACACTGCTTAAGTGTTTCTCCTGGGGAATGAAACCCCCCCCCCCCCACCACGCCATGCTTTTGGCTTGCCCCAGACATGAGTTTGAAGCCCTCTGGCAAAAAGACTCAGAAGCTGGAGACTGGAAGTCACTGAGATGATGGAAAATAAACCCCAAAACATATTTGATCCTGGGTTTATCTTCTCCTACTTCAAAGCGCACTGTGTGTCCAAATATTGTGGTCTGGTAGAAGTTACCCTCAGTTAAGAGAAAAGATAGTTGGGTCTTAGTTCTGATTCTGCTGTGTGGGCAAGCCAGATCCTCCATTTCCCTGGGCCTCTTGTGCCATAGTTCTAGAGGCTGGGAAGCCCTGGGTCAAGGAGATGACAATCTGGTGAGGGCCTTCTTTTTGTCTTTCAGACTGTCACATTTGTCCTTCCTTGCTGCTGTTGGTGACTCTGCTCCACAGAGAACAATCTTCCCTTCTCATCCCTGTTGTGAATATATATATATATTTTGCACTTCTTTCTTTTCCAACAGCCGAGTGTGTGTGTGTGTTTGTGTGTGTTGTGTGATAAGATCCGTAATCCATATTCAGATAAGATGCTTAGGTGCGAAGTATGCCTTGGGAAAGTTCCCCCAATTTTATCTGAAAGATTGTTTCAAACTGAAAGAAGAATCCTTTTGAGTGTAACAGTTATTGTATTTAGATATGCATATTGTGGTGGTGTGTCTCCCTCAGCTATAAGCCTTCGGACTTGCTGAGAGTAAAAGCCTTTCTGGATATCTCTTGCTAATCCTGGATTAAACCTAATAGTATTTTTATTTCTATCCTATTTTGGGAAGGACTTTTCATCAAAACCAATTTAATTATCTTTTCAAGGACATGTAAGTGTTTAGAAAAAGTAGTATTTCTGTATTTGAAAATTTCAAAGTTACAGAATGAAATTCAATGTTTTGTTATGAAAATGAGAAGAGTAAATAGAAGAACTAAACTTTTTCTAATTTCCTAATGTTTACAATCAAGGCCTGTTAAGGACAGCACAGAAATTAATTACAACCAATAGTAATGTGCAGCTTTGTAATATTGATTGAATTGGGATTTTAACTTTTGCTTTTTATTAGCATTACACTGGTGAAATGGAAATGGAATTGAGTAAAGATAAATAGCCACTCTCAATCAGATGTGAAGCACGATTCAGATATGAAAGAATGAAGTTCATAAAGATCATATCTCAGACAGACTTGGCAAGCTGTAGTATTGTAACAACCGATGCTAATACCGGTGTATCTGTTCAGCTTTCCCCTCATGCCAGCTTCTAGTAAGACTTTGCTGTTCTAGCCAAAGATATCACCAGTAGACTAGGGTGGACCAATCATGGTACCCAATCCTTTGGGCAAAACTGGTTCAGGGAAAGTTGAAAGAACCAAGCGTGGTAAGTCTGAATCCTTCCTGGCAGCTTTCTAACTAGTTTACAGGGAAGAGATCTTTCATAGTCTCATGGAGCCATTTGATTGAAATTCCAAGCTGCTTTCAAACATGCCTCTGTCTATGAAAAGAGGCTGTCCTGCTGCAACAATGACAGGTTGCAATCCTTAAGCATTTATTATGTGTCAGGCACTGTTCTTAACAATTTAGTAACTCATGCTTTTAACTCTATTACTCAGCAGCCCTGTGTAGTAGATTTTATTATTTTCCCAATTTTACAGAGTAGAGAGCTAGGGGCAGACAGGAATTTGCTCAAAATCACAAAACTAGAAAATGGAGGAAGCAGGATTTTAACTCAGGCAGTCTAAAGTCAAAGTCTGGACACTCAGCCACCATAAAATTGTGCCTTTCAGTAGAAAAAAATCAAGTTATTACGCAGGAAGAAACAGAAATAAGACACAGAAAAAGTCTTTAGTGTGTTTATTGTCCTGGTTCCCAACCAGCTGTGGCACCATCCAAAATCACCCCTGATGAGGTGAATCAATAAATTCCATTAATTCCATTAAAAGTACTTTTAATTCTATTAAAGCATTGGTTTTTTATTTTAAGTTTACCATAAGTAAATGTGAATTATGACTCTGTTATTTAAAACCAAAGTCTCCTGAAAAATACCTAGTAGGAAAGGAGAAACTAGATCACATATGAAACAGATATATCATGGTAGGAGGGTTTAACAAGGTAAACAGAAAAAAAATAACAGGAAAATGTGCTGATTAGGAAACCCTGATCAATAATTAGCTCTGCCATGAATGAGGTGTATAATCAGATGTCCTCTGTAGTTCTCAGTTTACCGTCTATAAAGGAATTGGACTAAATGGTTTCAAGAATTGTTTCAGGTCTTCAGTTCTGTGAATTTACATTATGCACAGAAAAGACAAAAAGCTTAGAGTGATAGGTGGAGAAACCCTGGGAGATGAATGAAAATGACTAGAATAAAATGCAGCTGAGGGCTGAAGCAAACTGGATTTGGGACTACTGAGAGACAGAAGGGAGACAGGAAAGAGCTAGTTGGTAAGTAAATCTCTAGACCAAGTGAGACAAAACGCTGCTGATTGATGGAACAAAGAAATATCAGATAAGATATAAATGACTTTTGTGCAACATAGAAACAAAAAGAGAAAAAGACGAAGGCTAAGATTAAACATAAAATGAAGACTGAGAATAACATTGATAGGTAGGAAAAGAGTAAAAAAGAGAAAAAAGATGCTGTATTGCAATGAGATTGAATGGAGCTTAGTCCAAATCTTAAGGGAGACTGGTTAGGAATGTGGCCAGATGGAAGTGATGATTGGATAAAGAAGAAACCTCAAGTATATACCTCTGTGAAAAGTAATGTAAAATAAAATCATTCTAAACATCACTTTATATAAGTAATATAAATTAAGCATCTGGAACAAGCAGAATATATGATATAAATAATTTTTCTGCTCCCTTTAGAAAATATTATCTATCATTGTGTAACCAAAGTAGCTATCATCAAAAAAACAAAAACAAAAACAAAAACAAAAACAAAAAAAACAAAGGTTTAGGGCTCCAAACTCTTCTAAAAAAATATGTGTGTCAGTTATTTGTGTTAACAACTTGTATGTCAGAGATGTCATATAAATTGCACATGAGTTGATCATTTTCACCTTGGTTCTTTTCCCCGTCATAGCAGACATAAATAATCCATTAAAGCATTCTTTTTTACGAATACTATAGAAAGCGTTTGAGGACTGTGCTCTGAACAGACATTGCCAGTTGATCAGGAGTTGTCACTAGAGTCAAAAATTATCTGCCGCCCCATCACATTATCCATGAAAGTTATATGTTAATTGGTTTAGGCAATTTAGATGCATAATTCTATGTGTTATTCCAAAAATTGAAGGAGAATACTGGTGGGTGTGAGAAAGAAACAGAAGTGATTCTTCTATCTAATGAATTGTTCTTATCTTCGATGCAGTCCTCCATACTATTCCTGTCTAGAGAACCTTTTAGAAATCACTGTCAATTATTTACTAAAACTTAAAAAGAAGAATGTGAATTGGGTGACGCACGAAAGCTAAATACAACACTTAAAGTCATATTGAAGAAACAAGTATTATTATTTTCATTATTTATTATGAATAAGAAAATGACAATCCTTCAGCTTATAGCTTTACTCAATGGAATTATACACAACTAAGTTTTACAAAGAGTAGGTTTTTGATAGTTGTTACGCTGTACTAAATGCCATGTAGACATATGGTCCAAGGATTGCTAAATTTTCCAGAAAAACTTGATTTTGTTCCATGTAAATAGTTCCTGATATGTGTCTGTGATTCTGCCTGATTTAAAGTTAATAACTGACCTCTTTCTACTGTGATAATATTCATAATCCCCTCAAATGATGATAGAAACACAGATATTTTTAATAAGAATGTTTATTCTGTGAATTAAATCATGAAAAAGATGATTTAATAATCGAGTTGTTTTGTACTTGAATAATATACTATCCATTTTATAAACTGGGAGGTAAACCATATTTAGGCAATTAGCTGGATTCATCTGGGGACAAGAAATTTTCTATTTTGAACTTCCTTATTCATCTTTCTTTCTTGCTTTAAAAAGTAAGAAACATTTAAAATGTTTTTAAATATTTCAAGGATATTTAAACATGATTAATGCAAATACCTAATATTCATTAAGCAATTAACTCTGTGATTCTCAGCCCAAACTGCACATTGAATCATTGGAGGGCTTTTAGAATTTACTTATACCTGAGAACCACCCCCAGAGATTTTGATTTAATAAGTGTGGTGTGAGACCTGGACTTTTTTTTTTTTTCTTTTTAATGTGCTCTAGTGATTCTAATGTAGGGAAGCCTGGGAAATACAAAACTACTCTATTGACCTTCACAGTATTTGAAAATAGAAAGATAAGTTTTATCAAGGTCTTTCCAAAATAAGTGACTAAAATGTAACACTGAATTATTGTATTTTTCATAGGGTCAGTAATCAGTCTTGACTCTGTCTTCTTGAATATTATTCCATTTTTAAAAACCAAATAATATCATTATTTATTTTTAATCTTTTAGGCAACGTACATACACATAGTTTGCAACTGCAAAAAATTTCTATTAATTAAATAATTTTAGATTATAGAGGAAAAAGCCTAACAAATCATGAAAATTTGATAAATGAAAATTTAAACTAAAGACTAAGCTAGGGCTGAAAAACTACCTATTGGGTACTCGACTCATTACCTGGGTCATGGGACCATTCTTACCCCAAACCTTAGCATCACAAAGTCTACCCATGTAACAAGTCTGCATATGTAACCCCCTGAATCTAAAATAAAAGTTGAAATTATTTTTAAAAAAGTTTTTATGCATTTTTCCAGTTTGTCTATTTCTTCTTACTGTGTTATTCCGCATTAATGGAAACTAATGGAATTCTGTTTTCATCAGTCACAATGGAACGATAGAATTAACAATGTGCTAAAGACTTTCTAAGATGTGAGAAATGACCAACTTTAAGAGGTATAAAGGGTAAGACAAGCGGAATTTTATTTGAGTACACCTTATCTTTTCTTCCCAACATTTAAAATTAATTGTTAATTTTTGGCATATGGGCTTGATTGGTGGAATTAAGGCTGTATACTAAATATCAAATACAAATTCTTTACATCTTGTGGTAAGCAAAGCATGAATATCAAAATAAAAATAAAATATTTTAGTGAAGTTTTTTTTCCCAATTGGAAACATAAAGAGAATTAATATCTTGGAAATTCAGTATGAGTCTTGCTTTCAGATAATTATGATTATCTGAAAGACCATGTTCATTATAAGGATTATCTAATTCACAATTAGACATTTTTGTTTAATACAATGATGTGTTTTGACATTAATACATTTAACACACAATCACCAATCTGGACAAGATCTTTTATTTCAATGTATACATAAAATCTTCAGAGCAGTTAACATTCTTGAAACTTTTGGATAAAACATTTATATTTTCTACTGCCATTAATGGCAGTAAATCCCGAATAACGTGTCTCAGAGGTAAATAGAGAAAACAAGTTCACTTTTATCTATGAGATATTTTAATCAAAGAAGATTATTTGCTAGCAATAAAGTTTTTAGTATTATAATGAAACAAAAAATTATAATTGATATTTTAAAAAAGTATTTATAAAATTCAAAGTGATATTACTTCCTGGACATTCTTTAATTTTTCACTTCTTGTCATACCTACCTATGTGATTATTCTCCACTTTACACAAAGAGAAGACCAGCAAGTATCTCCAATTGCAACAGTCAGATTAATGTTTCACATGCTAAAAATGTTAGTCATCTCTAATAGCTATTTCCACCATGTCTTAGATAAGTGTTTATGAGGAAAATAACACTTAGCTAAGATCATTTTTCATGATAAGCAATTACTTCATGTATATGTGTATATTTTACATACATATGCAATTATATATATGCAGTTACACAGAGACATATACATAAACACATAAGACACATAGGCACACACATACATGCGTGTGTGTGTGTGTGTGTATCCTTTTCCCATGACGTTTTTCACCTAACATGCTGGACTAAAAGAGCCGTGGCTTTAGCTTCAGTACCGTTGTAACCATTACCAGCTTTGAGAATACGCTGTATTTATTTCCAAATATCAAAACATATTTATCTTTTGGTAAAATTGAGCAACATCTAGACATGTTTTTCTCCTTTCCTATAATATATTCCCTAGTAGCTAAAAATAACCACTCAGAGGAAATAATAAACCTGATCACAGGCATATGGAAGACATGGAGAAAGCCCAAGTGCCCTGATACTAGCTGGAAAAGCCGCAGAGTCATCACTGAGCACTTGTTTGAAATGCACCACTTCAGACCCCTCACCCCCAAAGACTGACAAAAATCCAAATTTGCATTTTAACAAGATTTCCATTTCATTTATTTGCAGGCATCTCTGCAGGTATTTGCTGGTAGTCTCCTTTTCCCTCCAGTTGCTGCAGCCAGATAGATACTTGATATTAGAAGATAGGAAGCTATATTAAAATATAGAGATTCTACGGTTAGGGCAGAATTCTTAGGGCAGTGTTAGTCTCAATTTTTCTTTCTTCACCTAAAGATTAGGAGCAGAAATTTAGTGGGGATACTTTACAAATATTAAATCATGAGTTATAAAGCCAATTAATACCTGTATTGGAGGAGTCACACCTCCAGTATTTCATGAACATAAAATATTCAGAAAAAAAACTCAATAGTAAAAACATATTTTGAGGGGTGTTTCACAAACTGTGTTTCATGAATCAACAGGTTCATAATGTATTGCTCTTCAGATTCCTTGAGGATTTCAGGTCCAAACAATTTTAGTAAACAGCACAATATATGCTCCTCTTGGAGTTTTGCAGTGCATTCTCTGAAATCCTACAGTTTAAAAATCTGTGTTGTATTTGGTTTCACATCTCCTAAATGTATTTAAACCTAGAACCATCTTTTTTTTTTTTTTTTTTTTTTTTTGAGAAAGAGTTTCGCTCTTGTTGCCCAGGCTGAAGTGCAATGCCATCTCTTTTTATCAGGTGCAAACTGCTGAATATAGACTACAAAATGATGTGTTATCACATTGGAAATACAGTTGTTAAAACTGTAGTGTAAAGATTAAATTTTGAAAATTTCTGTACATAAACTTCTAATTATTATACATGCCATAACAATCAAATGAGCCAGCCATACATATTAAAGTGGAACTTTAACTAGAATTTGATTTCAGAAACAGATTACTATTATCTAACCATTATTGGGGGTGAGAGGACTAATAGAATCAACAAGACACCAGCAAAATTTACTTAGTACTACCCCAGAATCTGTTTAAGAATTCCCTGGATGAGAATTTTATGCGTACCTAGTACACTATATATATGTGTATCACAGGCAAAATGCTGTATTTAGATATTTGGAGATGAGAAACCCTATTCTTAGAGAAGTTAATTTGTTGAAACTTACAGAATAAGTGACAGAACCAGAATTCAAAAGTCAGGCCTCTCTTCTCTCTCAATAGATAGACAGATAAATAGAAATAGATATATTGATCTCTTTCTATCTTTGTACGTATATATTATATTTATAGATATATTAAATATCTTATAAAGTAGGTTCACATAAACTGTGAGTTCCACGTTATTGCAACATTTCTTCGAATGCCTGTTTCCTCCCCTTATTTAAATGAAAAGGGTTTGGTTCATTTCTTTTCAACTAATCATTTTGTTGATGCAGTATAAAATGATTAATAAATAGAGATTTTGGTTCAAAACACAATAGCTCTGTGACTGTGAGATCTGAATTTCAGTTTCCTCCATAAAAGGAGTACACAGTAATATATTCCCTTTTGTCACATTATTGGTAAGATCAAATGAGGCTACGTAAAGGGCCAGACATACACTAGGCACTCAGGAGCTGCTGATTCTCTTCCATTTCCTTTGCAGAATATTTCTTATGGAAATGAATTTTCAATGTTATAAAAAAATGGTATCTGAATTTGATTTATCCAGCTGATATTTGCGCTCATTCAACCGACATTCAGAGTTAGTAAGCTAAATAATCAGAATCCGTGACACTACAGAATAATGATTATATGACATCTATCTTTGTGATCCAAAATATTTACTAATATATATACAACTTTTTATTCAAAAGAAGAATGACATGTCAGAACTCATAGCTCTAAACTCTTATTTGGACCAGAGGTTGGTTGGTGACTGACTGTCCTACTCCCTAGTTTGAGATAAGGAGAAATAAGACCAGACAGTAGATATAAGACTAAATTTGATTATATCTCATTAATGGCAAATTTCAAGATCAAACAGTAAATTCTTAATTTAACTTTCTATCTTTCTGGAAGAGAAAAATTGCCTTATAGACGCCTCTGGTGGCAGCAGTTCTCTGAAAACGAAAGTTAAAAAGGTCTTTCATTATATTTTCAATGCATGAAGGGGAGGGTGGCAGGGTGTGAGGTAGTGGACATAGGAAATATATTAGGAACCCATGTTTCAGTTATTATCCTGAAATTTGAAACACTATCCCAAAATCAAAGTTTTGGTAATACCATATAATAACAGTAACTACATCACTTCTTGTTTATTGATATTTTTATTGAGGTTTGTAGCTGATGACTTTACATGTGATTGTACAGAGCATTTAAGAAAAAAAAAAGGATGTAAAGGTTGTACAAGGGAAATATCCAATAGCTTGAAATCTGGTAGGTGTATATGAAAAGAATAACGCCATGTGTAAATATATGAAGATCCTAGGAGACCAAAGCCACAATAGCTATACTTGTTTCTAAAAAGTGAGTTTTCTTATCAACAAGGAATAGGACAATTAGTTGTTAGTTTTAAAAATAAACTATTGTTTTTTAGAAAGACATATTTTGAATTAGATTTAATGCTTGGCAAGGCGGAAAACAGTATGGAAAAACTTCCAAGTTATCCATCCACTTCCAATGCATTCGCAGAAATGAAATGAAGGCAAATCAACCTGACTCTACAAATCTTGATTTTCTAGTTCACAGGCAAAGGTCAGCGTTAAAATATACAAACAAGTGATACTTTATAAATGAACACATTCTGATTATCTGTAGTTGTTTCAAGACATATCAGTTTTTATTACTTAGGGTGATGAAGGAAATCCTTATTCTCAAATGAGACATGAAAACCAAATTTGAATGTTTTTTCTCATTTTTATTGATTCAAAATGTCATTCAATATGTAAACCAGTTTGACAACTTGAAATTCAGGGCATTAAAAAATACTCCAGAGGACTAAGCACTGATTAGTCTAAGAATATACTCTGTCCTAGTCACTGTATCCTGAGTTCCAACCCCAAAGACTTCTACCTACTGCTAAAGCATTGAAGATACTGACTTAACTTTGCCAAACATCTTTTGATAACAATCAATATATTTCATTTTGAAGTCAGGATCATTTTGCCTGTTTTACATTCAGAAGAAACACAGGGATTTTTAAACTTAGAAAGCTATTTTAGGTCTTGGTTTTAAACATATTTCCTTGCCAATTTAGGATGAATTTTTGTAGTCTTGGATCATTGAGATGAACTTAACTCCTTTAAGATTTAAAATCCTCTGATTTTGAACTAATTGTAAATCTTTTGTAACCTCATCTATAGATCAAAGAGTGGAGCATCATCATTTAAAAATTATTCAATCTGAATGGCCATGTTTAAATTGTATAGTTAGAAGCCTGCTTTACTTTCCTCTTCTTTCAAACTCTTTCCTTTAGTATTCTAGAATGAAAGGAGCATTGGGAATACTTTTAGGTGCATTTGGATTATGGAGTACTTTGATAACCCACCATGTACAACTGTATGTAGAATTTTATGAATTGACTACAATAATTAAAGGCAGAGAACTTGAGAGTAATATTTGGAGCAGAGTAGTTATTTGTTCAGTCTCAATGTAATATTCATATATATAATAATAAATTATTCTATAGTATGAATATTGCTTGGTTATGAATTATTTTGTACAATGTACATAATTCTAATATAATATTAATTTCATATGTATTAGAAAGATTCATAATAGAGCTCTAAACAGTACAAAGCTACTAAAAGCATTAGCTCTGTTGGTGTTGAATAGAGTCAGCAGATTAGAGAGTGAAGATGAATTGAGACAAAATACTTATATTTAAGAAACATTTATAAAATATTGATGTTTCCTTGAGACAAGGTATAGCTAGATAAGAAATATCTCAAGAGTGTTTAAAGTATTTACTGTTTCCTGTGGAATTAGCAGAATATCAGAATATAAGAAACTCCAATTTTACTTTTTGGAATACACCTGTAACATTTGGCATAGTCTATAAGATTTTTATCACTGCAAATGACTTCATTATTCTTTCCTGGGAAACTTTTCTCTGTAACTCTAGTTTAGATCCTGTCACCTCACCATAAGTTTGCTAACTTGGTTGGTTTCTGCTGTTCTGTTGTTCATATTGTAGTTGAAGAGACTTGTTTACCCCAATAGAGATTTGTTCATGTATAGTCATTCTTGATTTTTTCACATAAGTCAAAGTTCTTTCACAATTCTTCTTAAAAATTAGTTTGCATTTACCTTTGAAATACTCTAATGGGACACAAATCATCAAATGAGAACAATGCTCTTGACACACTACTAAGAGAAAAAGAAACATCAAAACTTAGCTGAAATCAAGACATTTGAATAGTAACTTAGAGGTGCTAGATGTGAAAGAAATGCTGACTTTAAATTTTTTTTCAAATAAAGAAGGGATAGCAATATCTTTCAATGACATTATGCAAAACTATATTAACTACCTGTTTTACTGCAGAAATCACGAAGTTTTAAATATCGTAAACAAGCTATTTCTTCTGCAGGCTGTAAACAAGTGGAATCAGAGTGTGTTAGTATGTGTACAGGTGAAACTTTCCCTTTTAAACCAAAGAGAGTGTAATCAGTGTTAATTAGTAAATAAGAAAGTTTCTTCTTATGGCCTAATCAGGAAAGAAGCAACTACCAACACATTTAAGTTCTGCTAGCCTACAAATGAAAATTTAGTTGTTTAATATTCTTCAGATATTATAAAGAACATATTTGCTGATTACAAAATTAAATTTAATGTTGGGATCCATTGAATATATTTTATGAACTCAAGAAAGCTTATGTAAAATCCATTTGCACAATAATGCTTCCATAATCTATTGTGCAATGTTGTTGCTTTGCTTTTGTGCCTCCATCTTCCTAATTTAATGATGTGCAGAAATCTAACATAAGCTATATTGAAAGCATTACTTAGAAATGCATAGTAATTGTTTATGTGGTAAGTTAAAATTATGAATCACTAGAAATGAACTAATTAAATTTCAACACCTTGGTCTACAATATACTGGGAAGTTCATATATATTGTTATTTTATCTCAAAAATTTTCTTAGAGAAGAAAGGATATTCACGCCAATATCTTCAGATCTGCTCAAAACTAAAAAATTAAGACTTTGAGTTTTTGGTTTTTTCACTCTCCAAATGAATTGACATGCATTGTAGTTCTGTAGTGTTTTTTCCCCTCCACAATACATCACAGGCTAAGTGCTGTGGCTCAAACCTGTAATCACGGCTACTCAGGAGGCTGAGACAGGAGGATCACTTGAGACCAAGAGTCTGAGGCTGCAGTGAGCTGGGATTGTGCCACTGCCCTTCAGTCTTTGTGACAGAGCAAGACCCCATCTCTTTAATACAGCAGAAAAATCCAAGCAGTAGCACTTTGGTACAGTACTGATAGACAAATTATAAACACAAATTGTTTCTTCATTATTAGGGGATGATATAGATTAGTCTGGAGTTGATCTTTAGACAACTCATAAACTATTTTTCCTCTCCCTTTTGGTCCTTACAGTAATGTAGAAAGTCAGTCAAAGTTTTTAATGTCATTCCTTAAAGTAAGCAAGCTTGACAATAACATTTCAACATGTGTTGGGGATCCAGGGAAGCTGAAGACAATGCCTAAAATTAAATATGTGGGTCCTTTATAAATGTTACTAATTCCCTTATATGCTTATATCTATTATGAAAAGTTTTGTCATACCAATCAATATTGATAAAAATCTTAAACCTAAATCTTAAAGATCCTTTCCTTACTATGTCAACATTTTTAGTTATGATGGATATTTTAAAATACAGATGATAAACTACATCTTAATTTAGAGGCATTGTGAATTATTTTTTTACAGGAAGTTAAGGATATTTCCCTTACCTGCTTTTTATTAATGTATTTTCCTGATTATTGTTACTTCAAGATAATTGTTCTGTCAGTTCGTTTTTGTTATTATAATTATTTTAGCACAGTAATTTATTATTCAACTTCAGTGTGTTTAATTATAATATAGTGGAAACAGGAAGGGATGCCCATAAAATTTAATTCCAACCAATTTCTCCTTCACCAAATTTGGACTTTGCCACAAATATTTATCAATTAGGAACAGGGGCTGTGCAACAATCCATCAGCTTCAGAATTAACTGAACATGAGGTCCATTAGCTAGTGTCCCTGATAAAGTATCATGTGAACTAGACTTCAAAGAGGAAAAACAACCAAGTCTAAAAATGTTACAAAAATATTATTTGACAAGAAAGTAAACATTTGTTTGTTTCAGTGGCATAAGTTTTACTTCTAACTGGCTAAATAAGCTGTATTATAGCTCTATACTATATCTGTTTGATGGAAATTCACTTCTTACTGGAAAGTCAGATGAACACATAAAAATATACAGATAAGCAGATCATAAATGTCTCAGGATATTAAAAAAATTGAGTCACAAAAGATGGTAGAAAAAAGAAAAATTTAAAAATCATTAATCATCAACAGCTCTATAAGAAAATGTATATGAAGAAGATTCAAGTTCAGGAATTCAACCCTTGCTAGTGTAAACAGGGCAAAATGAATACGTTAGATATATGCAAATTTCTATTGAAATATATGTAAAATTAGTTCCTTTATCCACTTTAATTTTTTATTATGGTTACATAAAACTTGCAGGGGAAATCTCTCTCTGTTATAATCTTTGGGATCTTAAGTCTCTCTGAAAGCATGCCATTTATGATGTATAGAGTTCAAAAATCTCACTCTTTTTTCTTGATGCAAGAGCGTGGTAGTAACTTTATATGCTGAATGTTCTTCTGCACCAGTTTATGTATTCAAGTGATCTTTCTTCAACTTGGTCTATGTAGAGCTTGAGAGGCTACCTGCTTCAATTTTCCATATAGAAACACAAAAATAATGGGCAGGGAGGTAGCAATGTCAGAAAATCAGCAAGCTGAATTGAGGTAGTTTCCCCATTTTTCTGTGAAACCAGCTTCTTACTGACAGAGATACTTTCATGTAGGTTACTGTTTGACAAAACAAGCATAAGTGCTCATAATCCACAGACCACATTTGTGTTTCTGAAGTTACCATAAACACATCTAAAAAGGATTCTTTTATTGCCAAATGTATTCTACGTATCAGGTGGGTTAAACGCCTTGGACGTGCTAATATTGCCATAGTGTGGTGTGAGAAAACCGAATTACCATTAATGCTTGTCATTCTCCTCCAACATAAAATCTGTAGACTTAAAAAATATTCATGCCAATTGACTAAAAAGGAATGATACATAAAATATTTTGAGGTGATGTGAAGGTTATGATGCACTCTGGCCCAGCAGAAATTTTTTTGTCATGTATTTATAAACTATATACAGATTATTGGCCATTCTCTAAACTTGGTTTAAGATAGTCATTTATAGATGGATAGTGTTTAGATTTTTGAAAAAGGAAACCCCAAGATAAAACACGCCACAGGAGAAATTATAATTTGGCAGATTCCGTTTAGCTTTGCCCTAACAGGGGATCTGTACCTGGACACTGCTATAAAGGATCTGCAGTAATGAGAGATCTAGAAAATTTCCTGGAAAGAACTTCTTTATCTTTTCCTATTTCCATCACATAGAATAAGAAAAAAACACAATAAAAGTCTTATTATATCTTTATAAAATGAATATTCTCTTTGCAGCTTTTAGCAAATTCAGGAAATTTGAATTTCTAACATCAAAATGGAATGTACAAAGGAGGAAAAAAATATGACTCACCCAGACCCCAAATTTGATATTTATATCTCTGATTGAATCTATTTTCAAAGGTAAGCATAGTGACTGCACCTGGTTTTAGATAGTAAATAGTAACATATATGTTAACCTGCTCAAAATTAAGTGATGCATCTGATTTCAGCCAAAATAAACATGCCCATTCCATTTTTCTGGTTTACTTTGTCTGCAAACCTGTAAGATTTTGTGCTTAGCTTATTCATCTAGGCAGAGTGATTTCTTTTGCATGGCTCATTTGGGCCATGGAGGATTAGCAAAGTTTATGTATTGAAAACAGAAGGAAAGAAAGGCGAGAAAAATAAAAAGACTAATTAATCATATAGTACATACATCAATACAATATCTTCTAAATCTCAATCAGTTGTTTATTGGTTGGCAAACAAGTTTCACTTTTACAACAAATATTAGTAATGAGGTCATCCAACTTTGAGACCATACAAAATGGATCATAAATTAAAAAAAAAAATTATATGTGCTGCTAATTTACCTTTTGTATTCCTACATTACTCAAAATCCTGTCAAATAAATAAATTTTCCTGTTAATAAACAGAAGACTTTTTTTAAAAAAATCACTTCAAAATAATTTGACCTTTCAATTCTTACTACGAGGGAGTGAATTTCTTCTAAAAATCGGTAGTGCAGGTGCCCACTTGGGGATCAGACTGAGCATTCAGCACTTTAATGCCTATGGAAAACCGTTTTCACATGCAGAAGTCCCACTAGTTCTATAGACACCTTTTGACTTCTAGAATCATAGCTAGTGTCCTGGTGATGAACTGCTTGCCAAATATGCTTTGCATTACAACAGATGTGCCCTGTAAACATAAAAGTTTGTCCTGCTCTAGTTTGCAAAAAACACTGTTGGAAATATTCTGACTGCATAAAGATATATAGTGAGGGAAGGAAGTCTAATTTTATTTATTTTATTTTTTTGTAAAAAATAATTTGTTTGCATTACTAGAAAATGATTCTTATAAAGTGATAGTTTCATTTATTTATTTTTTGCCAGGCGAAATTTTAAAGGAAAAAAAGGCGAAAAAGAAAAAAAGAAAGAAAATGAAGAAAGAGAAGAAAGGAAGGAAACTTTGCTCTCTTACTGGTAGACAAACTTGCAAGACCAGCACAAAAGAAAAAGAAATTTTTTTTTTCTACTACATTAACAGGACTCAAATTCTGGAGGAACAGAAAGCAGACTATATGTGCAATGCTAGTATCTGTACATTACATAGAAATTGTTCAACTTTTTTCTGCCATTAGTTTTATCATCAGTTAATACAGCAAATCATAAAATATGCATTTAGCATATAATTCTAGAATTCCCCTCCATTTCATTATTAATTTTGTTGTTTTATTTTGTTTTCCACAGCTATTGCAGTTGTGGTGAATTCAGGTTGTGAGTGACCGAAAACCCTATGTGATACAGTTTTGCTTTGCTTTTATGTTTGCTTGTGCAGCACTCCAATCTAGATGCAGCATTGTTACTAATTTCAGACAACTGTTCTGGCCTTTTAAAAAGCAGGTCCTTGTAATTTTAGTAACAGAGCATCAGAGATGTTAAAACAGACACAACGTAATTCAACAAGGCCACAATGAGTGCCATTTTCTTCATATCTTGTTCATTAACATAATGAAGTCTCCATCTGAAGGGGAAAGGACAAGAAAGGATGGGGTACAGGAGAATTTTAGCAGTTATCTTTCTCCCCTGGGCTGACCTAAAAATCCCATTTAAAAAAAAAAAAAAAGTCTGAGAGTTTGTGTTTGTCTTTTGAGGACAGCATAAAGATTTAGGAGTACACACATTATTACCACTGCTTATATCAACTCAGAATAGTCAACAAGATGTTAGCAGTTTTGTTGGTTTCAATTTCTGTCTCATCTTCTATAGACTAGTGACCAAATGAGCAGGTCCTTTTGAACTTCCCTCGGGAGGGGTCCCATCTTTGTTTGGAGGAACTATAAATCCATCACTGCTGCCGCGACCTAGCTGGTAGTAAGTATGCAGCTGATGGACGTGGTTTCTGGAGCCTAGGTTTGGCATGCTTTTGTAGTAAACATCTTCGGCATCACCACATTTGGCCGGTGGGGGTTCGGTCTGGGTGCTGGTGGTAACACTCTCTGTGGCGGCCACACCAGCCAGTGTCGGCATGCTGGTATAGAGAGAGTCTCTATGGGGTGACTGGAGATCTTCTGTGTGCTCGTTGGTTAGCAAAGGGAAAAAGCTCTCACTGTGGTCTTGGGGGATCCGCCTTCTGGTATAGTGGTGTGGCTGGTGGTTCTCGGTGGAGTATACTCTTGGGGGCAGCAAAGGAGCATCAGATTCCTCATGAATGAGTTCCAGGCCCAAACTCTCCTCGTGGTTAAACGAGGAGGCATCATCCAGGACAATGGCATCTTCTTCCCTTCCACTGCCAAGGTTATTCACCAGCTTGTTCATCAGATTCCTGTTCTGTTCGCTGGAGCGCTCGTGGTTGTTCAGGTAAGAAGGGATATAGTTGGAAGTGAGTTCCTTCAGAATCTTTTTCTCTAAGGCGGTCTCGTTATGGTTATAGCCACGGTCTATGATTTGCACACAGTTGCTCAGGTATTCGCCGCTGGCAATGCTGTAACTATTGCCATGGTTACCATTCAGTGGTAGAGTATCCATGACACTTGTATCCCTGGCATTGTTCAGAAGCCCCTCTGAAAAAGATTACAAGATACTATGACATTTATATCCAACAAGTCATAGAACACACACACAAACACAGAAGAAAAAACATTCATCGACTATGAAATATGTATAAATTGCTAGCATTTACTTAAGTATAAAATGTTTGGAAGGAAACCTAAAATATTATTAAATCTATATATGTGTATAATTGGACCAGTGATTGAAATCATATAAATGGGAAAATCATATTTAAAGTAGATCTTTAAAAGAATTTTTAAAAACCTATAAATTATCAATTTGCAATTGCCACACAAACATCGGCTGACATTATTTGAAGTATATTTGGTTATAACTTGACGAAATAACACAAAATTTTGGTATAGTCATTCATAGCTTTCAATTTATACACATCAAAGTCAGTTAAATAATTCATTACCTTTAATTTTACATATTGTCTTAACATCAAAATAGGTATAATATTAACATAATTCATGTGTGGTACTTTGAATATACTGGTCAAAAGTAAAAGCAATAAGCAGTGTCTAATAAATTGATACTTAATTTTGTAAGATTAAAAATAATCCCTACATAGAAAACCACAAAAGGATTATGTTAAATTTGTCAGAATGATGAGGTCATGAAGTAATGTTTAGTCAGATAAATGGCACGTCAAAAGAACTGACAGCTAGGAATTTTCAAAACAAAAGTATTTGGATTTACTTTCCAATTTTTTTTTTCTGCTATAAGGACTTTGGCTGTTATTGTATGCTATGCTATTGTATACTATCCCATCAGAGATTTTTTTAGGGTCATTAGGTAATACTACAAAAGAATGTGGAAAGACACAGGTATCTGGTGCCTGAAAACATTGTGTCAGTATTAATGTTACCATTATGTAATGAATGATGGATTTGTGTGCATGTTAAAGTTTGGGTTTAAAAGAGGATAAACATTTTATTCTGGTAAGAAACAGCTGCAGTGAAATAAATCTGACCACATATTTCTTCAAGGTTTTTGCCTTCCCTTGAACGAACAGAAATCCGAGAATCTATAGTAGTTTCATAAATCACTTCAAATGCAACCACAAAATGAAAAAAACACATTTAACCAATACTGGTAAATAAGAAAGGGTGTTTATTTACAGATAAATTAATTGGAGAATTCTATTAAACTTCTTAATATATTGGTAACTTGTGAAAATACAGCATTCATTCTATATCTGTGATGCAGTTATTTATCAAAACCCAACTAGTTTCATTACTGGTTTAAATTATGTGTTTCAAATATGTCAATTTTTATTTGGACTCCTGATGCATACTGTGTATTCAACTAGGACAGTTTTCAAAATTAGCAATGCATAAATTGTATTAATAAGCAGCCATCACAGACATAGGGTGAAGCAATTTATTTTCATTTTATATCTTGTAGACAAATCCACAATGTTAAGAAAAAATAAAAGTAAATGCTTCTTAAAGGGCTGTATGTGATGGGTGATAGCTTTTGCAGAAGCTGCTATGGTATGCTTGATGGCTATGGTTGGATGGCTGATGCATTGAAACACGTGTTTATTATTTCGGTTTATCAATGCATTAGGTAAGGGCTGAAAACAGCCATAGTAAAATAAAGTGGATATGTTGCACGTGACACATTTTTATGATGGAATGTACTAATAAAAATTAAAAGTTTATGAATTACTTAGCAAAAATAAATGCTTAATTTAAAAACAATTTAACTCACACAAACATTACATGAAACTTAACAACTATGTTGATTATGTGACAATAAAAGAATCAGACAACAAAAGCGTCTAATCTCTATTAACATATATTTATATAAGTTGATTCATAGGCTTTTTAGTTTTTAAATTGTGAGATGAACTGTTTTTAATAACTACATCATCTATATGTGATGCAATAAAAGTGAACTAAAAAAAATTACATTTGATATGCAATGTTTAGCTTTACTCCCATACTTGTCTCTCTGTAGGGCTCTAAACGACAGCATGAAGAAAAGGAAAGAAAAAACAACAAGTAAGCTTACAGCGACAGTAGAAGAAACATGAGTAAAAAGCAAATTGATGATATGCAGAAAAAAGAGTCAAAGGAAATAATTTCCACTGCCCCAAAATTCATGAGTCTGGGTTACATGATTTCTCATAATTAAAAATACTGAAATGTTAGTCAGAAAATAAGAAATCCCCCTTAACACATGCTAATATAATGAGTCTTTTAAAAAGTGTTTCCACCGTTCGTAAATTTCAAACAAATACACACTTAAGATTATCACACAAACCAAGGAGAGTAAAAATTTGAGGGCAGACCATGACTATTTTCACCAATATATTTCAATGTCACATATGTGTGTGTATGTTAGAGTATACCTGCTTCAAGGAATGTTATTTAATTTTAAATTTTTTCAGTAAAAGTATAAATAAAATCTGAAGCTTTTATACACAGAGAAACCAGAGTTGAAGACTTTCATAATTGTGTTCATTTTTTCCCGCCTTCTGTATCTTCTCTTTTCCTGCACAAAAGTTATTTCCCTATTTTATATATATGAATTTTTTAAATCAGTTTTAAATAAAAACTGATCAACATTGTCATTTTTGGAACTCATATTCAAAGGTTGTGTAATTATGGAGGAAAAAAGATGAAATGTATTTATTATTCTGAATACAGAAAATGTGAGGGGAAAAACGCAACCAACAATATTAGGTTTTCTTCTGGATTGTTGCACAATTGTATGCGATCAAACATTTTGAGACTTGATCCTTTAAACAACAATCCTGTCCAAATTATTTTTTAAGGGAAAAAACTTCTTAACCAAGTTAACAGAGTTGTTCTTGCTGATTTTGTCTACAAAAAGACTAAAGTATCATAAAATAAAAACCAGCAAATTCACTGGGCCAGATCATTGCAAAGGGTTCTATCTTATTATAATTTAATGATAGTTTAAAGAGACAGTTTTGGTACTTTAAAGGTTGATTTGCTTCTCAGAAAAAGATCAACAACATTTCAAAATGCAAAGGAAATCTCTTTTAAAGTTTCAAAAGAGTTTAAGAATAAGAATTTGAAAGGAAGGGCCAAGCCAGTATATCAAGAGATGTAAATGCTTGGAGGCTCATTATGGCTCATTCCTTAAATGAAAACATTTTAGAACTGGAAAACACATGAGAAATCACTGAAGTTCAATTCCTACTTTTCAGAGAAGAGGAGACTGCAGCCCAGAGGGGCTGAGCCTTTATCTAACACCACACCCTGCTAATATGGCAGAACTGGGATCAGAAAAAAGTCTTCGAGACTTCTTCCAATTCTGTCTGCTTCAATCTCCTTCACTTCACATCTGCCTTAGGCTTTGAATACTACCACAGAAAATCTATTTATATACATTCTAAAATGATCTTGTATTCTTACCAACTGTAATATATTCTTCACTATATTCCATTCTAGGACTATGTTTCTTTAAAATTTAAGAATTGAATTAAATTACTTTAAAATGTAAATTATTTTAGTAAAATCATGACTTCCTCTCTAAATTATGTTTTGTTGACAGGTTTTTGTATAATGAGATTTATCTTTACAAAAATTAAATTCCTAATACTGACAAGAAGATAATGGTCCTAATACTGACAAGAAGTACTCAGCATGAAATTTAAAATATTTCCAGATAGACTCTGAATTCAGTGTAATAAAAGTATATTATTCATCTTCATTTCTAATTCTGTATGCTTCAGTGACACAATAAACACATCTTTACATATTTTAAATAAATGGTGTTACAACCAAGAATAGATACTTTAAATCAGAATGCTTCTATGCTTGGATAGCATTGGTGCAACTGAATCAGAGGACCCACAGAATAGAACCAAGTGGTAATTCAATATAAACCACTCCAGTACATACCGAGCCACCTATATTTCATGTAAGATTTCACCTTGCCAGTAAGAATATAAGTGCATTCATCTGAAAGCATAAGATTAGTAGCAATATGACAATCACCAAGATTTATTTTTGGTCAGTGGTAAAAAAGAATTATTTTAAGCACTACCATAGTTTCTTAACATCTTAAAAAATATTAAAACATTATATAGTGTACAATTCAACTTCTGACTCTGGAAAACATTAATAAAGTTATTTACTTTTTTTTTTTTAAAGTCAGTAAAGTTATTGAATTTACTGGAATAAAAGACAAATTCATTCAGAAGAATCCTTTGTGTATTTATTGATAATCTCAGTAGCAATAACCAATCATAGATCCCAAGAATAAAAGTTTGTATCAATACAATATTATTTAAAATTCTTACATTGTGAGAATTGCAGTTTGATAGTTTTTATGGAAGTATTCCATCCTTGGAAAAATCTCATACTTTAAGATACCAGTAAAAATAAAGTAAGACAAGAAGGCAGATATTGAATTAGGAAAAACATACAGATTAATCAGTGTTACTTTTTCATTATATAAGAAATTAGAAATTATATCTGAATTAGCAAAAAAGTTAAACAAAATGCGGTCCAAATTTATTAATTGTTTTGAAATAATTACCTATGACTCTTCTATGTAAGGTGAATAAATGTAGAATACATTTAATTTCCAGATAGGGTGAAAATCTTCATTTAACATCATTAAAAATTTACTAATATGTCAGCACATATTAATATGTTTATAATGACACAATTAACCTGTCACTTGTCCTAAGGAAAATAAAGAAAAAAGCAAAATAAAACAAGCCTTTATAGGGTCTAATAAATTGTCCTGCCAAACCACATCTGATGCATTGTGTAATGTACAATTCATTGAGTGCTACAATGAAATAGGGACATTGAGATATAAAGAGACACTTTAGGTGGGGTAACCAAGAAGAAAGACCCAGAAACTGTCTCATATTGATGGTTCTGATTCATTACAGAAATGGAAGACTAAAGGAAGACAGGATAGCTGTTTCCAAGTATTTAAAGGATTGCCATAGACAACAGAAGAATGCTTTGCTCTTCTTTGTTCTAGAGGCCAGAGACAAATTTCAGCTTAGAGGAAGGAAAAAAATATACATAACAAATGGAGTGTTTCAACAATAGAATATATGAGATTCTGAGGTAGGATGGGCCCCATTAGGGGAAATACTTAAGCACAAGCTGACAGAATGTCAGCAATGATGTAAAGAGAATTCGATGAGCTCTATGCTTTCTAATTCTAAAGACATGCACCCTTTAAGAAATTTGAAATTGAAAGTGAGCTGAATTATCTCATTGTATCGACAAATGACTTGCCTATATTCCTGCAGTCACTTTTGATTATTGACTTTGGTGTTTCTGAAATAATGTAAAATCATCCTTCGTATCTGGCAAGATGCCTCCTGAGGAAGCGCAGATGGTTTTAGACACACAATGGCCTTATTTTAACAAATATATCCTTTTCTGCAATGGCACATTCACACTAAGTTGCACACACTCACACCACTAATCCTTCACCTGTGACTAAGAAAAACAACAACAATAACAAAGATTTCCACAGAGGATAGTAGAAATGTTATTTAAAATTGCCTAGAAAATTTAAATACTGCCAGTCACATTCAACTTGAAAGAATCATGGAAGTCTCTTTGTAATTGTGAATTTTCTTTCAAATATAATTTCAAGTAAGTGGATCACTGACTAGGACTTTTAAAAAACTTTTATTTGAATAATTTTCTCTTGTGGTCTCTTTACATATGATATATTTTAAGTTTTCTGTGTCCCTAACACATTTTTATACTCAGGAAAGATAAAACCATGTTCGAATGCTTATATTGTAAGTGGTTTTAAAGAGATCTATGGGTTTTTTTTTTTTTTTTTTCTGAGATACAATTAATTTTTGGGTCATTTTTAAGCTGGAGGACGTACAGAGGAACCATACTCAAAAGCCTTGTTTTTAACATGTAGCTGCAGAAGAAAAAGCAATTTTATGATCTGCCTGAGCCAGCTCTTACTGGCAATGGCAGAGCTAAGGCAGAACCCAAGCTGCTACTGCCCAGTACACTGTTTTTATCCTCCACTGCTTAGTTCAACGTAATTCTCCCAGAGTTGATTTAAATGCTTTCATCAGTACTAATGGTTTGTGCTCAGAGTGTACTTTATGGTATAACAAATTAAGATTTATTTTCTTGATCTTGTAATATTAAGACTACTGAATCAAGTCTTCTTTTATGTTACTTACCTTAAGAAAATATCTCATTTCTCAAAATGAATACATAGATATTTAATATAAAAACAAATGAACAACAAGTACTGACAAACCACAATACATTTTATAACATTATGGAGAAACAAACACGTATTGATGAAGCAGGCATTTGTTTATCAGAAGGAATCCATTTCTTACTAAGGAAAACCTAAGGAAAATGGAAAATAAAAGCACCAAGAAGGGTGGAATGCGAAAGGAGTCTGCATGTCTGCTTCCAAAACAAAGAAAGGCAGGAGAAAGAAAAATAGAATGTGCCCATAAAAGCTACATAAAATGGGACTCTCACTTGAAAAACTTAAGATAAACTCCAGCACACCTTGTGCGTTGTACATGCTGACAGAAGGGTTGTTACAGACCGCCGGTTCCCCAAGCAATGTATTATAGGGATTGTTAGTACCATGCGGACGAAGCAGAGCATTGCTTATAAGATGATTAGCCATGGCTCCTGGAGCAGCCCCATAGAAAGACAGAGGAAAAAAAAAAAAAAAGGTCAATCAGGCAAATGTGTTTGAAAAAAAGAAAGGAAACATTTAGAATGACAACAATTGATATAGTCCTGATTACAGGCAGGCAGCTAACTAGACTAAAAAAATATGCCACTTAGAGCACACATTTCCAACAATGCACATATCTGAGTCAATGGGAAGGAAAGAAAATGATTTACAATGTTGATTAAGCTACATTTAAGGTTTTCTTTTTCCCAAGGTGTATGTTAGAATATATTTCCATGCTTGCTAAAAATGAAAATGAAAATGAAAAAAAGCAAAATCTAATCATTCATACAAACAAAACACAAAACAAAAGTCAAAAAAAGTTTAAAACAGAAAAAGAAAAGCAAAAATTAAAACATTCCCTCATTCACAGAAACCACTGGATTGTTTCCAATGAAAGTAAAAAAGGATAAAAGGCAACTTTTATGATAAAACACTCATTTGGAGAGCAGTTGTTGACACAACAGAATTTGACATTTCTGAAATTCTATGAAGAGGAATCATTTAAGATGAAATAAAACAAAATATAATCACCCATTAGTACACCATGGTAAGCATACTAATTTGGTGATCTTACAAATCTGATAAAAAATCATAGAGATGGTATTTTTAAATATTGTAAGTAAATTATTAAGTTTACAATGTCAAGCAATATACATATATATACATATATAACACTCCATTTTCCGTTTCCCAACTGGCTGTTTGGAATTTGACATAGCAACGAAACAGTATTAAATTCTTTCACCCTTTTGTGAATACTTTTTGTTCTTAGTTTCTAACACCATCAGCATGACTTGCAACTTTCCATCCTCCAAAGCCATTTAACCAAGAAGCAAAGATCAGAGGAGAAGTTTTATTAATATACTTAGGACATTTATGAAAATAATAGAATTGTGTATTTGTGTTAGATGAGAAAGAAAGAAAAAGTCACAAAGGAAAGGAAAATACAAATGGCATGGGAATAGTCATGTTGAACTGAGAAGTATATGTTAATTTAAATATATGTATTACAGGATGAAAACACAAGCTATAGGCTGGGAGACAGACTTGTAAAACAAATTTACAAATATTTTTAATCCAAAAAAGAACTAGTATCGAGCATGCAGAAAGAAGACTCAAAAGTCAACATTAAAAAAAAAACTAATAGCAACAACAAACACTCCAATTAGAAAATGGTTCAAAAGCGTAAACAGACATTTTGTGGAAGAGGATACACAAGTGGCAAATAATCTTATGAAACAAATTGTTATTGGCCTTAAAGAAATACAGGTTAAAACCACAATGAGACATTACTACATATCTAAAATAAAAATGATGAAAAATACTAAACGATGGCAAGAATGCAGAGAAATGATTATTTGGACATCGTTGGTGGGAATGCAAAATAATACAGCCATTCTGGAAAACAGTTTGGCAGTTTCTTATAAAACTACTTGTGCAATTATTATGACACCCAGCAACTGCATTCTTGAACATTTATCCCAGAGAAATGGAAATTTACATTCACACAAAAACCTGTACATGAATGTTCATTGCAACTTTATTTGTAGTAGCTCCAAACTGGAAACAACCCAAATTTCCTTCAACTGGTGAGTGGTCAAACAATCTGTAGTATTTCCATACCATGAAATACTAGTCAACAACCAAAAGGAACAAACTATTGATACACATAAAAACTTGGATAAATCTTTAGAGAATTTTACTGAGTAAGAAAAGTCAATCCCCAAAATTTACATACTGTTTAATTTCATTTATACATGTAATGTTCTTGAAATGACGAAATTATAGAAATGGAGAACGGATAACTGGTTGCCAGGGGTTAAAGATAGAGGATGGAAGTAAGTGAGTATTGTCATGAAGGGCAGCATGAAGCATCCTTGTGGTCATAAAATTATCTACTCTGTATCTTCACTATGATGGTGTAAATATGAACTTACTTTGTGGGTAAAATTGCATAGAACTAAACACATACATACAATTAACTACAGGTTAAACTAAAGAAATCTGAACAAGAGTGGTGGATTGTATCAATATTAATATTCTGGGGTGATACTGCAGTATAGTTTCACAAAATATGAGGGAAACTGGGTAAGTGATACAATATCTCTCAGTATTACTTCCTACAACAGCATGTGAATCTACAATTATCTCAAAATAATAAGTAATTAGGCCGGGCACAGTGGCTCACACCTGTAATCCCAGCACTTTAGCAATCCATATTAAATTAATGAAACAACAACAAAAAAGTCACTCCTAAAAACTGTTAAAAATGAGAAGGGAAGTGTGGGTAGTAGTATTTTCGATCTTTTCTAAATTATAACTCTTTGTCAGAGTAAATTATCAGTCAAGTAACAAATGTCTTAACCTCAACATTGAAAAAATGAACATATCTTGATTTAAAGGACACTATCCCTTGTCAGATCTCTAGAGTTGGAAGGCATCAGTTCATTCAGGAAATAACTCATGTGTTTGCAACCTGTATTTCTTGCAAATAATTAGCGTAGAACTGTCACCGAATTTTTCACTTTCTAAGTGTTCAATATTTGCTTTCTGAAGATGTAAAACATATACATCTAAATGTTCTTACATAGTGCAACGGCAGATTTGCAATCTATTGTGTAACGGGCCTATAAGGGCATTATTTTCCATTAATGAATTAAATATATGGTATTTTAAGAGAAAAAAGGAGTTCATCATAGTGCCTTTCAGAAAAAAAAATAAAAAATCGTACATCTTGAACATTTATATTGTTGATATTCTGCAAATTTAAGATGAATAACAGGATTTAGTCTGCATAGCATATTAGAAAACCAAATTATCTGTAAATTATACTTCCCATCTTATATTTATTATTCTAGATATTTTTCAAGTAAAAAAGTAAAATTAGTTTTCTAATACAATAATTTCTAAAATCACCCTAAATAAGCATTTAAATAGAAAATGAAAGGTATAAGTTAAAATGAACTAGTGTAAAAAATCTTAAAAAACATATAATTGCCAAAATTCTTTATACTCCCTCAAAGATAAGGGCAAGATTTTTATGGCTAAGGCTTGCAGTTGCATCTCTCTGTATTTCCCTTCATTGCTATACATTATCTAATTTGAACTAATTGGAAAACAAATAATAAGGTAGGGAGATTGCACGCCACTCTTCTTCCTTGCTTCATATAGCTCCAAAAGTAAAATATTTCTTTGTCTTAAATACATATATATTTTTTCTATGTTGATCTAAAAGAAGATAATTTGAAAAAAGAAAAATGCACTTTTGAATAAGGAACAATTGATTTGGGAAGAATCAAACGCAAGCAAGAAGCGGATGACTCAACTTTCTGGTTTCTGTGTTTATCATTCACTTTATTGAAAAGCCAAGAATACAAGAACAAAAAAGGATTAATCATACAAAGAAAGAGGAGTTTTATATTGGATTTCTAATGAAACTATCAAAGATTTTAAAAATATTCTATGTGGTTATATCTATCCTGGCATAAGCTTCCTTGTCAGTTTTTGTAAGTGTTTTCTAATTTTGAATGTATTTTAAAACTACTTTGATCAGTGAAACTATTAATCTGAGAAGACAGTTAGTTCTAAAGTTCATTTTCTTTTTCAATCATTTCTGCAAAGCTGGAAAATCCAGCAACAATGGCAGAAATACTATATAGCTAAGTGTTATGACACAATGGTGGCTACATGGAACAATATTTACTCTCAGCCATGTGGCTTTGGTAGGTTGCTTCTTCACATCTCAATGTAATCCAGAATCAGTTATTGATCTGTAGCCCTAATGAGTGTCATGCAGTCATAACTGGAGATCTATCTGCTGGTTACACTGGAACCATATAAAGATTTATAAAAAAATAACATAAAAGTATTAAGGAAAATGCATGTTCCTCTTTACCCTTGTTATTAAGGACCTTTTCCTGACAAAAGAAAATAATCGCTACTTAAAAATCACTTGCTTCTTTATTGTCTAGCACTCACTTTCATGCCTCATGCACCATTTGAAATCAATGTAATTATTGTTTCTGAAATTAACTCTGCAAATGGAGAGTTATAATTCAAATGAGGTCTTCAGCAACAGAAACAAAAAAGAAAGAAATGGAATTTGATGATTAGTGTTTTTCAAAGTGTATAAAGACACAGATAAGCTCTGTGGGTTTGTGAGTATGAAAGAGTAAGGGATATGTCTGAGTAATCAAACAATTTTTCCTCATTTGATTCACCTAATGTAAGAATTAAATACTTTTCCATGACTATTTAGGACTCGGAGTGGCCTCGAGAGGACATGCTTCCTATCACTCTACCAAACAAGTACAATTTTTCTGGAAGGTACTATCACATAGTTCCTACAGTCCACACTCACTAAGTAAGCATTTCAATTATACTTCTGAATAGTAGCACTGACTGTGCTGAAAACAAAACCTAGCTTGCTGCCAATGCCTAGATCTTTTAACTAAAAACTTGCACAGAAGCTGTCTTCCTCCCCCTTTTATGTGCAAAGTTACTTTTGTCTTTTCTCTGTAGCTGCACTGCATTTCTCTTGCCTTTGCTGAAGTCTATTCTGTTTGCTTTTGGCTGTCTCCTCAATTGACTTAGGTCATTTTTAATTCTAATACTGTCTTCCAGGATTCTGTCTACCCTGTCTCTTCCTCTTCCTTGCAACCAGCTTCTGATTTGTAAACTTCCCTTCTAATAGCTGTGAAACTGTTGAAGACTTCCAAGAAGTTCAGTGTTTACAGACCATCTGTCACTGTTTCTCAGCTGAAAAGTTGGGCTTACTCGTTAGTCAGTTTGAAGACATACATATGATGGTGAATTTTGGGGGCTCAGGGAGGACGAGATAGTTACAATATTACATATGTGAAAAGAAGGTTCATGTGTTCATGTGCTAATTTTTCCTGGAATGGAGAGGCACCATGAAAAAGCAATATATAGGGGTTTTCACTGCTCTACATCAAGTATCTCAATAGTCCCTAGAACTCAAAAAAATATTTGTTTAATTAATGAAAAAACTTACGTGAAATTGATGGCATCTTGAAAATATAAAACTAAATCAAATTTATCCATTATGAGTAGTCTTATAATTTTAGTAAATTTTTTAATAGTGTCAATTGTCCAGTTCCTAATGTAATTTATTTCCTTCGAATCCTATATCAGGTACTCTACTATCTAAACGTTAAAAGCAGAAATAAACAATCATATGTTATTTGGAAATACAAAAGGCTACCTGAATACTAACTGTGGATAACAACAGAAAACAAAACAAAACAAAACAAAAAACAACTCACTACCTGCCATGACTCAAAGTAAAAAGCCCAAATTTGGGTTAAAAATAAAGTGGCTATAGGAAAATGACAGTTCCTTAATCATTTAACTCACAAACTCCTGGCTACGGTCTAGTCATACTTGCTTAATTGCTATCAGAAACAAGAATTAGCCCTCTAATAAAGCCATGGAAAATTATTTAAGATTGAATTACAATATATGTGTATCAAGCACGGCATAGTGTCTCACGCCTGTAACCCAACACTTCGGGAGGCTGAGGTGGGTGGATTACTTGAGGTCTGGAGCTCCATATCAGCCTGGCCAGCATGGTGAAATCCCGTCTCTACTAAAAATACAAAAAAATTGGCCAGGCATGGCGGAGCATGCCTATAGTACCAGCTACTCAGGAGGCTGAGGCAGGAGGATCTCCTGAGCCTGGAAGGCAGAGGTTGCAGTTAGCTGAGATCACACTACTGCATTCCTGCCTGGGCGACAAAGCAAGACCCTGTCTCAATAACTAAATAAATAATAAAGGAAAACAATATATGTGAATCATTACCATGGTTTTCAATAGAAGGCCCAGCACAAAATTTTTATTTCTGATGAAAGTGAGATACAAAGCAAAAATGATTTTCGTATTCTATACTGAAAAACTTGGGGAAGTTTCTTTAACACATGTTTAGAAAAAAGTCAGATCCTAAAGCCACTGAAATAGATTCAGTTAAACTCATAGTCATTTTAAGAAGGGTTCTCTTCTTTCTTTACTTCATTTATACCTGATGATCTAGACTGATATAAAAATTGTGAATGAGTGAATTTTGAATGAAATAATGAGTCACACTCTTCTCAAATGTATAGTTTTAACACAAAACTGTGATTTTTTTTTTCTTATGAAAATAGAATAGGTGTTTTGACATTGCGGGGCCCTGAATGACAGCACTGTCTGGGCTGGTTCAGTGTAACTGAGGACTGGAAATCTAAGGCTGAATGATGTGCTTTGAAACTGTAAAGTAAAAAACACATCTGAAAAAGGATGACAGTTGGAGCTCACTTGAATCTATCATTCAGAAACATAATTCAAACAACGCTTCTTCTTGACAGCAGGCTAACAAAAGTATACTGAAAAGATCTTAAAATAACTTGAATTGCCACTCTACTCTGACCTCAGACTTTATTTCTTTTTTTAAATGCACTTGCATTCTGGTTTGATCATATTGAATGGCCAAAGTTTTAAAATTCAAAACCTTGGTGATCTAATGAACCAACTGAATACAACCATTCATCAATAGTCATATAGCAAGATGCCTCAATTTTCAAATTCTTATATCTATAAATATTTAAGATGACAAATGTTCTGTTTGCTTTATCCTAATAAAATAGTTATACTCTGATGGTTCTTTCTTCTCTAATATCCTCCAGTCCAGTCCCTCATGTTTCTCTCTCCTTTGTCTTGACATAACATTTCTTATGAAGTCATTTCTAATATATATTAATGTATATAAATTAGAGTTTTGCATAAAACACAGTTACTACTGAGTGATGTCTCTCTATTTTTGTTTTCAGACCTTAATTTTGCCCCACAGTGAAGACTTAATTTGTAACAGGCAAAAACAGTTTTTCTAATGGTTGTATTTTCTAGGGCATTAGAACACTAACTTCAGTGTAAAGCAAGGGATCTTTCACAGAGAGATGAGATCTATGAAGTTGGGAAATCCTTAACACTGCATGTAAAATGGTTTAGGTGTATGTTTGTATGCTAAATTGTGCACATTCACATGTCTGCACTTCCTTCTGATGAAAGAGTCCAATGGCTTTTATTTCCTTTACAAAGAATTAAAAAACTGGTATAAAGGAATAAGAGGCAAGTTTCTTCCCTTAGTGAGTAAAATATAATGTAAACAAGAAAACTGAAAAAAGTAAATTAGAAGTACTCCAAATATACGTTATATTTATATCACCTAATTGACTGTAAGATTGCATTATGGAGAAAGGTTATAACTCAAAATTTATAACTGAATACAATTTTTAACATCATCTAATCTACCACCATTATTTAATACATAAAGAATCACAGGCTGAGGTATTTATAATTTATTCAAGGTCACACATGACCTCTGGTAGTTTTATTTAAATATGTTTAAATCTGTGATTTTCAAAATATTTTTTTGGATCCTCTTCCTCAAAAAATGTTTCAACATAATTTTATTAGGAGCCTTGTAGGAGTTCATTAATCTTTCCAAACACTTTCTGATAATATCGAATTACTTTATTTTCATATTCTTGTATTAAATTATATAAAATAAATGAATAAAAAAGAAAGTAAATAGACAAAAGAAGCAGCTTCAGAATTACAGAGAACGGATTCAGTAGGCATTGCCTATTTTAAGTATTTTGTTTCCTATTTTTAGCTTTTTGGTGTAGCAAAACAATATCAACACATATAAACAATCTACAGAAGGTGCAAACAATGATTAGTTCAACTTGATTGGGCTACTTTATAAAACAGGGAGAGCTATATAAATCAATACCAAGTCACTTATTAAAAAAAACAACGAATAGAATCTACATGACACCTTTCAAAGTTACATAAGTTTTAAAATCACAGAATCCATAATTTTAGATTTTAATGTTTTAATTCGAACAATGAAATTACAAAGTCAAAAAAGAAATATTTCATTAAACGCTAAGAACTCTTTCATCATTTTTTTTCCTAAAGTCATAAATTGAAGAGCTGACATCTTGATTTATCACATTGTGCACTTTTAATAGCCAACAAGTTTGCTATTAAATTTTAATCAACCTGCCTATTAAATTTCATTCAAATCGTTTGGAGATACTTCAGCTTCTTTTAATAGCTAATTCATTCACTGGGAATCCATTAATATGGATTTCAATGATACATTTTCTCTAAAGTACAGATTAAGTTATTGTTAGTTCAATATAAAATGACATAGTCTGAATTCAGAGGTGTTGCCTCTATTTTAACATACAAATCTGAAGATTCAGACTTGGAAACCCTAGAAGTTACCTCTTCAATTCCTCTTATTTTGTACTAACTGACTACATACGTGTCTTCTTGTTCAGACACGAGTTTTTCCACAATAAATACTTAAAAGTCAAATCACTAGGTCATATCTTGTGCACATTTTCAGCTTATTGAAGTAACATACTGCCAAAGTGCTGTCAAACGTGCTTGTACAATTCACTTTCCCATGAACAGTGCACTTATTCTCTCAAATTCTTGCTAGGATTTAGCACTGTCAGACTGACATTTTTGCCAATCAGATAGAGTATAAAATGATATTTCATATCACTGTTATACTCTGCATTTCTTATTACTATAAAGGTGGGTAATTTTTCATATATTTATTCGCTTTAAGGGTTTCTTTTTTGTGAGTTGTCTGTTCTTATCTTTTGCTCACATTTTTATTGAGTGTTTGAATTTCATTTATTAATTTGTAGACATTCTTTATACAACATGGGCACTAGCATTTTGTTTTTTATATATGTTGTTTACACTTTCTCCCTATGGCTTATGTGTTATGAGTACTGTTTCAATGTTGAGACAATGACCTTATCTGTCTTTTTCTTATAGGTTGTGATCATTTTTATTTTTTTAAAATTAATTAATTTATTTTTTATTATACTTTAAGTTCTAGGGTACATGTGGGTAACGTGCAGGTTTGTTACATACGTATACTTGTGCCATGTTGGCATGCTGCACCCATCAACTCGTCAGCACCCATCAACTCGTCATTTCATTTTTTTTTTTTAAAAACTCCTTCTTTAATCTAAAATCTGAACTATAATTTTTAAAATTTTAAGGTTTTATATTTAGTATTTTTCCATATTATGCAACACAACACTATCATATTGCAAATGAGAAAACTACTGTCATTAGATATTCAATGATATTATTCATATAATTAGCTAGAAACCAAAGCTCTTGAGAGATTTTAGGTTTTCCAACTGCTTAAGCCAACAATGGTAGGATTGAAACTCAGAATTGTTGGTGAATCTGCTTCAAAACAGAGAAAGTGGTTGGTCTGCAGAAGTGAGGGACTCTTATTAGTAATTTATTAATCTCTAAAGCTCATCTTTTGCAGTCAAAGCCATGTATTTCTGTCTTCTTTTAACTTGCACATTTTGAATTCTTTTGCATAGTACTCAAAGAATACTGTGTCTGGAAATCCTGGGGCAATTTTCCTTAATCACAGGCAAAATAGCAGTAAACTGCAGTTCTTTTTAGTAAATTAAAGGTACTTAGCAAAAAATGTTTATCTTTGTCATTCACACAGTAGCAACTCAATTCATTTCCTCTAAATCAGATTATTCGATAGTCTGCTAATGGTATGTAGTCAATCCTATAGCTATATTTATCTGTTACTCACACATTGCTTGTGAATTTGTTCTGAAATAAAATACAGAACAAATGAAAGTATTATTAATAAAGATAAAATAATTTACCAAAGTGAAAAAAATATGACATTTAGTATAACTCACTGCCCAATATTGGTGTATTTTTAATATTGTGCAAATTATATAATCTTACAAGCAGAAGGTCTGTCGTGACTAAAATTTGATCTTTTAAATTGGAACCTATATTTGAAAACAGTGTGTCTGAACAAAATAGACATGAATTCAAATAAGGTATCCATGAATAAAGAGATTTTTGATAATGTTACAGAAGGCTTATTTTATACTATGATCATAGTCAGCTCTGTTCTATTTAGATTGGGGCTGATTCAGGAAACATATTGTTTCCATTTTTCTAAATCAAGATTGACTATCTTCCTTCAATCTATATATCCTCTCAACTCTTTCTTAATTCTCCAGTGATTTTCCAGGGTTGTAAATTACCTTCTATGAACGTGGTAGCTGACTTGTCTTACATTCTGAAGTGGCCACACTCCTTATTATGACAAACTATGAAGAAAGCTTATCATAAAAATTCATAGGAGAAGTTATCACATAAACAAACTTTTAAATGTCATGTAGTATATAAAGCTGAGCTATATAAAGTGCAAGCCTTTGTATGCAATTCAACAGGAGCTCATTTAATCAAATATTACTCAATTATTGGTTGTTACAATTTAAGTACTTTTTTTTTCCAATGAGGCCTTTTTCTCTTTGCTAAACATATATCCTCCTTTCACATTTTAATTTTTTAGATAATTGAGTTAACTCCCATTTACCTCACAATAGCAGACAGAAATTAATACAGCCTATTTCTTAGAAAAATAATTTGAACCAATGATGACTCTGCTAGAATTAACTTTGAATATTATATATGGTATTTATATCATCACAACCTTTATGTTTACAGTATTAGCAGGAATATTTTTCCAGATAAGAGACACAGTTCAGGTTTTGTTTGTTTTAAAATTTTGAATTATAAAGCATATCATACTTTTTGTTAAAACCAGAATTAGCAACACAATAATAAAAAGTTTAATTTATAATATTATCACTGCAATTTCAACTGAAATACATATTCTACTTATTCCAGGCATTACTGTATTGTCCTGACAGAAAAGGGCACAGCTTCAAAAAATGTCAAATTCAGGAGTACAAAGATCTGGGAAAAGTCATATCTTTTCTATTACTACATGATTATAGGGAAAAGCTATTTACCTGTTTTCTAACATAATCTTTGCCCTCACCAAAATGTTCATCCTTGTGCTGAAATATAAAAATTTTAAATTAAAATAAAAAAGATTCTACAAATAAAATACTTTGAAAGCGTCCAAGAAAGAAGAATGACAATGAAATTCTTCTTACAATCTAAGCCCTACAATTGGGCAATAATGTATAATAATTCAACATATTCTAGATCAAATAGTTTTGTAAAAGTAATATGTGATTTACCAAACTATGTCCTCATATATTCAGTTTTTTCGAGCTTTTCTTCCTTACATGGATAGGAAGAATCCACTCTAAAAAACTGTGCTTAGAATAAAATAAAATGGAAGCAAATGAATAATACATGAAGGAATTTTAGAAATAAAGATGTGAATAACTTCACTGTTAAGAATATCTATTTCCCATATTAGGTGATAAAAATAAAGGTCACTTTGAATTACTTCCTTCAAACAACTATATCTATATTCTAATCTTCAACTTCATGAAAAATTGTCATTATATGGAAAGAATGAATGTTTTTGTTATCCTGTATTGGGCTTTGTGGTCGGAAAGACCTTGTTTGGAATCTAGATGTTGCCTTTAATAGTCATGTGATCTTGGACAAGTTACTTTGACTACCAAGAAACTCAGTGTCTTCATGGATATAAAGAAAATGGATAATAAATAATTAACAGAGTACAATATGCAAATGATTACACACATACTAAAGAAGAAACATCACATTTATCAACAAATATAAAGAGGCATATTGTGCTCTATCAGAGAAAGGAACACCAGCAACTCCTAAGTTGGAATCTTCACACTTAGCTCTAAGAAAAGAAATGTTTAAAAATTATGTCCTCAATAACTTACATGAAACAAATAGTAATATTTTAGAGCTAAGTGGAAATATTCTATAGCACTTATATTTAGAATTTATCAAGGTAGCTCACTGCAGCTTGTTTGATTCATAATAGAGGTAAGGAATACTACTCATAATACGTGAGGTAATAAGGTAATAAATCAATAACCAAAAGGAAATTAAATAGAATTTTACAAACCTCTCTTTTTAAAAGGATCTATGAGAGCTTTAGGTTAATAATAATAATAAATACAAACTGTTTATTATTGCTTAGTTGGCTGTGACAGACTGGATTACTTGGAAGAGTCATATCACAGACAAAGTTGAATGTAATGCATAAGAAGGACTTGCTGAGTAAGCAATACGAAGATTTTTCTTTTTCAGATCGTGCCAACAATTTATAGCCAAGGACCTTTGCCCTGGATTGACTGGATGTCAATATTTCATATATTTCATTTTGCCACTTGAATGAAGAGTTAACTCTGAAAATTATTTGGCTTCCTTGGGTTAAAAACCTGGATATTAACAGCCTTGTTTAATTATCTCTTTGACTCAGCATCTCACTTTAAATTTCTGAGCCTATTTTTGCCTTTGTGTTATTAAACTGATTTTCCTAACACAGGCTTCTTTATGTTATTGTTCCTTTTCTGATTGTGTCTATTGATAACATGTACATATATATATTTTGTGTATATATATATCCTTTGCATATATATATATACACACAGAATGCTGTTGCCTCATTTACACAGAATATAAAGAACAAAATTATAGACATACTAGACATAAATATAACAGTATTTCTCAAAAGAAAAATTTACCTATGTCATTGAATACTTATATTTGCATTCATATCAGGATAATGCTTGTTCAAAATAACAATAGTTTGTTATATAGGTTACTCTGATTTGTTAGCTATGCAAGTTCCATAGGCACATTATTAACTGTTTTTGCAAATTTCATAAGTAGATGTCAGATTATATTAGGAGCTGGTTAATATTTACAACCAATGATTTTATAATCCTTCAGAACAGTAAGACTTTTGGGCAATACAGCCTATTTTATGCATATAAGCCAAATTATATTTATTGACATTAATAAACAGTGAATGAGTATGAGTGTTTTGCCCTAGTAGCTTTAATTTATATAAATCACTAATCACAGTAAAACACCACTTAAATTTTTTTCATTTGCAATTTTTCTTTAAAAACATAAAAGCAAAATATGTTTAGAAGCTTGAATATTAATGGGAGGGCAGGTGATTTATTTTGAGGTTTCTTCTGCCTCAGTGACCTACCTCCTGGGAAAGACAATACAGGCTCTGAGAAAACTTTTGTTAAAAACGGGTCTGAGCCACATCCCTGCTCCACTACATAACTGATTATTTAGCAGAGCTGTCTGAATTGGAATAGTGTTCTCTAAGCTTCTGAAGGGACAGGACAGGGCTTAGAAGAAAAGTGAAGGCAGTGTTTGCTTATGTCATTACCTAAGGTAGGGAGAAGAAATATATTACCTTTATTTCTTTGGTGCTAAAGCATGGTTATAAATCAAAAGTGGGAAATACAAATAAGCAGATGCAATGTGCATTTAATTTCTAATTTAGAAGCGACAACTCAGTTTTATTATTTTATTTTTTGTTAGGCTCCAGGGTAGCACAATCATTTATTTTACTTGACATTCAGTTAACCACTTCATTCTTCCCACCTATTTCTGCAAAATAAAAATGAAAACAAAACTTCGGTAGTGAATGATGGATTTTAATATCTGATTACTTGAGAGCACTAGCAAGGACAAGTTTTCATTTTTTAGAAAGTATAAGTGAACTTCTGAATAAAATAATAATAATTATGGTTCCAGGCCCTGTTGTAAGCAATTTACGTATTAATATATTCATTTACTCCTCTCAAGGACCTTCTGAAGTGAGTACTATTTATTTACCTATTGCATAGACCCTGAGAAGTTAAGCAATTTGCCAGAAGTCTCTGGATTAAAACTCAGGTGTCCATTCTTAGAACTATTATGCAAAACTAAAATGAGTAGGTCAACTACTTGCAAGTATCTATTTGATAGCAGCATCTTTCCCCTCTGTATCAACCATACTCCTAACAGGTGGGGTCACCTTTCAGCAGGTAGCAAAGCCACTAGCTACAAGCCAAAATTTACCCTTAAAAAATCTATTAAAATAAATCCATTGTCATAGGCAATCACAGTTTTGTCAATTACATATATTTACTGAGAATGCTTTTGCAGATTAATAAAGATCTGAACTCTGAAAAGAGAATCCATCAGCATTTATAAATAAGTGTTACACATCTACAGATCAGTCTTCCTACATATAACAACTAAATTTGGCTTAAATAAATACACCCTTACTAGTCAGATCTCTATGCATAAAAATCTAAATCAAATTAACTTGTGTGGGAGGTTGACAAGGAGGATAGGAGTTTAGGGAAAAATAAAAACCCATGATGCTAGCCAAGCAATTGTTCCAGAAGAAAAAAAAAAATGCCCGTTTTTCTAATTCTACCGCTCAAATTGCATATTTTTGCAATAACTTCAGGGCTGGGATGGGAATGGGGCACTCTTTTGTGATTCAAAGATCCATATTGGTAAGAGCTACCTAGCAAACCTTGATTTTCAAAGGGAAGTCTCTGACCTCAATCTAACTAATTAAATAAAAAGAAAATGAAAAATATAATATTTATGATGAGATAAAGCCAATAAAATATTTATAATGACATAAAGCCTAACAAATATAATATTTATGATAAGATAAAGCCTAATTTCAGAAAATATCCTAATTTTTATATAGAGTGACAAAAAAAGTAGAAATATTTAACAATTCATACCACTGTCAGAGGAAATTTCTCAGTAAACATTTCATTTTTGGATCAAACTAAAATTTTAGATAAAACTAAAGTTTTAGAGACATTGTTAATCTAAATAGTTCTAGGTTAGGCACAGTGGCTCTTGTCTGTAATCCCAGCACTTTGGGAGACTGAGGCAGAAGGATTGCTTGAGGCCAGGACTTCAAGACCAGCCTGGGCATCATAGCAAAACCCTATCTCTAAAAAAAGTGAAAAAAAAAAAAAATGGTGTGGGAGCCTGTAGTTCTACCTACTCAAGAGGCTGAAGCAGGAGGATCACTTGAGCCCAGGAGTTCGAGGCTTCACTGAGCTATGATCATGCCACGGCACTCCAAACTGGGTGACAGAGGGACACCCTGACTCAAAAAAATAAAAATAGCCGGGCGCAGTGGCTCATGCCTGTAATCCCAGCACTTTGGGAGGCCGAGGTGGGTTGATCATGAGGCCAGGAGTTCAAGACCAGTCTGGCCAACACGGTGAAACCCTGTCTCTACTAAAAATACAAAAATTAGCCGGGTGTGGTGGTACACGTCTGTAATCCTAGCTACTCAGGAGGCTGAGGCAGGAGAATTGCTTGAAGTGGGGAGGTGGAGGTTGCAGTGAGCTGAGATCATGCCGCTGCACTCCAGCCTGGGTGACGGAGCAAGACTCTGTCTCAAAAATAAATGAAAAAAATGAATAAAATAAAATAAATTAAATAAAAGTAAATAAATACATAGCTCAAGATAAGATTTGACCTGCAGAGATTATTGGTAGGAGCTATGGGTGGAAAAGACTAGCTACAAGTCATTTTCACCGCTACCAGAAAGTTGGAACTACTAGAGATTTGAATTCGATTTCCAGCAGCCCTGGGAGGAGACTGGGGATTGAGTGCTGACTAAACCTTCAAGGTATGAGCAGAACAGTAAATATTTAAATGAACCAATGAATAAACCATACCGAAGTCCTACAAGTTTGTGAAAACTTGGGTTTGGCGTAGAGTTAATCTTTGTTGAAACTCTCTATAATCAACTATCACCTTACAGCTGTTCTAAAGCTCCTTCTACTTGTGTATTCAGCTGGATTGCTAAAGTTAACTTGATAGTAGTGCTGGGGTATTGGCCTCAAGGAATTCTGAATTTGTCTAAGTGTGTAACATTGTGCCAAACAAGTTGGCTGGAGAAAAATATTTGAAAATGTATAGAAAACATTTTGTGAAACATTTTCATATTTATAGATATTCAAAGTACAATTTTAATGAAAGATTTTAAAAAGTTATAAAACAACAAACTTCCAAAGAAAATAAAAAGGAATTAATATACTCATTGAAAATTATTATTTCAATAAATCTTCCAAGGTTTCACATGCTTCCAAGGAGTAAAATCCCAATAGTAATCAAATTTATCACACTGGGAAATCTAGAAAGGTAATCTCATACTTATGATACGACAAGCTAATTCAAGAACAGAATATTTGAGATGGTTTAAAAAAATAAATACCATTGAGAAGTAGTTCTACACTGCATGATGTATTCTTTATTCCTAATGGATCCTAAAGACAATAATGATTGATTCTTGTAAGAATAGATGATAAAACATACAAAAATTTAAAATAATACTCTTTTGATGAATTGACCAGTGGAATGAACAGGAAAGAAAACCTAAATTAAAAATAGGACTAATTTTTGGACAACAGGTTGTCATTTTCAAGGGTCAGAACTATCTTAAAGACAAAAATAAGAGATTTAATATATCTAACTTAGAAAGAAAGGAAAATGGAGTCTGAATTTAAAATAAAAGCACTATCTATAAAAAACTAAATGAATGGGAAGTTACAATATATGAAGATGTAAAGATGTAGTATCTAAGATTTTTATTTTAGTAATAGAGAATATAATCGATTGAATAAACAGAAGTGAATAATTATGTTGCTGAGGTGACTATTTATCTGAAAAGATGAATCTTGGATGTCACCTACCTAAATATGATACACACGCCTGAATGCAGGGAAGATAGGACCCTGGGAAATAAGACAAGATTAAAGAAGGAGGTTAAAGACTATCTTCAGAGATACAATATGAAGAAACAAAATTTCAAGTAGTCCACTCATCTAAGATAAAAAAACAAGATGAGAATAAAACTAGGAGTTTCTGACTTGAGGGGCACTAAGAAATTAATATAGGAAATGAAGAAGATCACTATGATTTCTAGCACCAATAAAGTCACTAAGTGAAAGGAAGAATATATATCCTGATGAAATGATCACTATCTGGGTAGCTTTTAAATGATAAATTCAATTGAATTCTCTATAAAAAGGCATCATTAAAGTAACTTATTCAATGTCACAAGAAATTGTATACCCTTCCTTTAATAACTGTATGAAATATCTTTTAAAACTAGAGATTTTGATAAACAGACTTAAACATATGACCAGACAATATAAAATAATACTATTTCCTTTAAACATATTTCAAATTGATCTAGTTATCCACACATCACTATATTCCAAGTTGATTAAATTCTTGAGAAGCAATTAAAAAGGAAGAAACTAAATGTAGTGTTATATAGTGATTAACTTTAAGCCCATAAGTAGTATCCATTCATAGCAGTTTTTACTGAACTTACATACCTTATTATGTTTACATGAATTTAGATAACAGCATTAGACAAAATAATAATTTTACATATTTTATTTATCCTAACAATATAAAAACAATTCATCATTAAAATCATATTACCTCACTCTTTGTTTAATCAATAATTATTCTATGGCTGCCAGGATCTTTAAATGCAAGATAGTTCTATCAATAAATCCTATGGGTAAGGACAGTTCTCTTTCTTGGAACATGCAGTAAATTTTCTTACATATGGAATTGTTTAAAGAATACAGAAAATTAGTCATCTGTAAGCAAATTAATCCTAGGTTATGGAGGTGTTTGTAAGTAATTTGTTCTCTACGATTTAAAAGTAATGTCAAAAAGTTAGAATACTCATATTAAAAGAAATTTTCACAAACTAAACATTAAAACTCAATTGAAAAAGATACGATACTTGAGAGATATTGTCTACATGAATATATTCTAGCCAATAAAAACAAACTAATAATGAAACAAAATACTAGGAGGTAGTTGTTTTATTTTAATATATTTTCTTCATATTTGGAGGAATATTCTCACTCACTATTCTTACTAATCAAGAAAAAGTGATGTAGATAATTTTAAATCATCACTAGTTTATAGTTTCTATATTGTTACCCCAAACAACACATGAAACTCAATTAAGATTATATTAAAACATGGATCCCTGCATCAAATTCAATCCTGACACTGCCTGTCCTAACTTTTTTATATAAATAAGATGTAACTTACTTGAGTACAAATAATTGAGAGTACTAGTATCTGAATGTTTCCGAATCATATGTTATAATTATTACATTATCTTTTCCTAAGTAGCATAAAATATAACAAAAAAACTAACAGAAATGAGTTAAAAACAAAATAATTATTCTAGTTTGGGGATAAAAATAATAATATTGATCATAAAAATAACTTAAATTCATACAAATGCCTCCTTCCCGGATAAAACTATATTCTAAATATTTCCCATTGCTGACTGTAGTAGCCTCTTGGTCTCCAAAAAATTGCATCTGGTCATTTTTACCGCAGCAAAATGAATTCTAATCATATCCCCACACATACACACACAGAAAGAGAGAGAGAGAGAGAGAAAGAGAGAGAGAGAGAATATAAGATCAAGGAAAAAAACTCGACCACAAACAAAACAATAGATTAAGGGAACGTCATTTCTTCATTTCAAAAATCTAAATGCCACCCAGGGAGCACTGAACCACAAGCATATACACAAAAATCATAATATACCCCAAAGTATCTTTTCTCCTAAATCTTTAAATATGCAATATTATCCAGATAAGTCTTTTAGACATTAAGATGTGATTTTTTCCAAGTACACAGGTTGCCTTAAGTATGTATTAGACAGTATACTTTTACTTCCGCAAAGACTATGAAATTGCTTTATACCTAAGACAATGTGGAACTCTATGATGCTTAGCCGACTATATAGCCACATAATTGCCCATTTTCACTGCTTCCAATGAGGCCTGACGGCTCTCGTTTATAGCAGCAGCAGATGATTAGGAAAAAAAGTTTCTTATTTTCTAATTTCCTTTTGGAAAAGACTTCTGGAAAATTCAGAATTTTTTTTTTAAAGTGTCTTATGAATAAGGAACACATTGCTACATTCAACTAAGTTTTATGTTCTTACAATATTTCTATCACGTGGAACAGGTTCAGAAGTTGCAAATAAAGCAATGCATTTAAGAACTTCTTAATCAGAAAAGTAATAAATATGAAAAAGTATTTCTAATTACCTCTGTTGAGTGACGCTGAACTGTTTATGTCTCCAGTAATAAAGGAAGACTCTGACTGCTTTCGAACCGTGTCATTCCACATTCTACGGATTCGGCTCTGGGTGGGGGAAAAGGTAGAAAGAAAATGAACTCATGAGACAGTGAATTTTCACACAAATTATTATTTCCTTTTCTGTCACAGTTACGTGAGATGTTTGTTTCTAGTATTTGGCAAATAAACAAATACATGTTTGCAGTACAGTAGCATGAGAACATCAGAAATAACATTCATGATAATACATGGTTCTCATTAACTGTATTCCTAAATGCCTATATACCAAAGATAATTATAACTATGAAAAAAGAAATAAATGTAAAGTACTATACCAACTTAAATATGCTGAAGATATACAGACGTATATATCTTCTGACAGAATTAGAAAATTTTAATTTCCAAGGTGAAACAATTTTTACTGTAAATTTTATTGGAATGGGAATGTTTAAATATGCATTAAATTGTCAGTTCTAACAAAAGATTTAGTTTAAGAAATCAGAATCTTGCAAACGAGTTTGCTAAGAAAAGAAAAGAGAACATTATTAAAATGCTACCAAACTTAACTCATAACTTTTATAGGAAGATCAATGTAATTTTAGAGATTACATAACTATCCTGACTTTTCTTTCTTTGAAGAAAATAAAGTTAGTTGATTCATTGCTTCAGTAGGAAGTTTTATAGATAACTAAAAATTCTTACATTATTATTGACATTCTTAAATTCAAATTTCCAAGTGTCAGATAATTCAAGAAAATAAATATTATAAATTTTTTCCAGTGGGGGGATTTTTTTCGGTTTTATTCTGTTATTTTATTCAGTTATAGATCAAAAAAGTATTAACAATCTTGTGAGGAAGAAACAAAATATTTTCAGAAGTTTTTTCAAGGTTGAAATAGTTATAAGAAATATCACTACTACTTATGAAACCATGCCTACAATGGGTTATGTTCCAAATACATGTGAACTTCTTGAATAATGGGAGTAACCAATGTTAGAATATTAGACAATTGGTTTTATGAATCTTGGAACATGATTATTCTTCAGACATATTGTTGTATATCACATTTTCCCTAGGTTGACAAATGCCTGCACGCACACACACACAGACACAGACGCACACAGAAAACTAATAAACAAAAGGACAATGATGGGAGCCAGTCTCTCACATTTGTTTCATTAGTTGGTTAATTAATTAATTAAAAATATCAATTACCCTCTACTGCCTGCCAAATACTAACCTATAAGATACAAAGGTGAAATGTAAGCACAAAATGTCTTGACCCTGATGGAGCTGCTAAACTAGTAACAGATTAGTTAAATTATCACAAAAATAAATGCAAACGTACAATATGCCCACAAATCTCCATACAGTCATTAAATATTATAGCTGAAATATGAACAATCAAAATGACTGTCAATGGTAGAATGGATGAATAAACTATACAAAAATATAAAGCAAAGAAAATTAAAGAGCTCATAGCCTCCTGCAGTAATGCAGATGTCTTGGGAACAAAGGAAAACATAAAAGAGTATGTACTAAATGATTTCAGGTGAATAAGCATCAAAATATGCAAACTAAAATGTGCTATTAAAAGCTAAGATAGTGGTTATGTTTGGAGGTTAATGATTGAGACGGGTTCAAAGGGTTTCCAAGGTATTCTCAGTATATTAATAGTTGGCCTGGGAACTGGTAATAATTAATTGTGCCATACATTTATGTTTTGTATACTTTTGTGACTACTCTTTATACCACAGAATTTGTAAAGAATTCTACCAATTATACCATATATTTTTACCATATATTAAAGGATATGTCCTTCTCTAGGGAGTCTGAGAACAATGCAGACTGAAGAAGTAACATTTTATCTGGAGTTGACGAAGTTATTATTGTTAGGTGATATCTATACGAGCTGTCCCCATTATCTCATCTCCTATTTATCTCCCCCATCTGCTCTAGCTGCACCTGTCCCCTTGCTGTTCTCTAACATGCCAGGCATGTTTGTGCCTCAGAGCTTGGCAATGTTGGTTGTTTTCTCTGTTTGGGTGCTCTTCCCCTAGACACAGGTATGCATAATTCCTTTACCCTTTTAACTCTAAAATATTTTTTTCTGAAGACATAACTTGACCACCCTACTTAGAATTGGAGGCTACACACACAATTCAATCACATCTCAGTCCCTTTTCCCCTACTACATTCCCCCAACAGTCACTAACATCTCCTACAATACCATGTATTATATAATTATTTCTTACATTTATACTTAATAGCTAACCATTTAACGTCTGATGTCTGCAATAGGCTTGAGGCTCTATGAAAATAGAATTTTTGTCTTTTTTGTTAATTGAGGTACATATACTTGGCACATACATACATAGTGTATGTATATTATATATGTGCATGTGTGTGTATACACATCTGTATCAATTTTTCTATGCTCTCTTTTCCATAATATACACCTTTCACGTACTCACCCATCAAAACCTCATAAGAACTTCATGAAGTAGGTAATACTATACATTAGAAAACCGAAGCACAGCGGTTAATGAACATTCTAATGGCACAGACCTAATAATCAGCATTGGAATGCAGTCATCTGGCTCCTGAGTGCAAGAGGTTAACAACTCACTGCACTACACCAAACATAGTTTAAGAGGAAAAGAGAAAAGAGGAAAAAAGGAAAAGGAGAAAAAGGAGAAGTATTGCAGGCAGAGAAAAAGGTATATAGTATACGGCACAGAGGCCACACTTAGATATTTATGGAATGAATCAGGAAGGGTTTTAGAATATGGGAGTGAAAAACACAAGTCAGAGAAGACTACATACAATCAAATACCATTTTTAAACAAAGATTTCAAAAAGGAATGCTGAAGAACATTTTTTGGAGGGAAACTATTAGAATAAGTTGGAGGAATGGAAAAATAAAATTTAGGGGCCTCTCTGGAGGAAGACATAGGGGTTGATTAGGGAGAGGTTAAATAAAAAGGAAAACATATTGAAAATGTTCTGTTTCTTCGGTTGGATGTTGAGTTCACAGGTGTTCATCTTATTAAAGTGTTTCAATGTTTCATATACATATGTCACTTTTTTATTTTTCAAATATTATATAATAAAAAGCAAATATATCTAAAAGTCAATAAAATACATGAAAGATAAATGACAAAACAATTACAAGAAAGTCAAAAGATATTATTTCAGTCCATAGTTTAAAAAAATTTTACACCCATTTCTGTGAATATGTTTGTGTGACTGATGTATATTATAAAACTTTTATAAGTGATTAGGATCAGGAAGTAAGTTTGGAGGAGCAAGAGGTGAAGAGGATTTTTACTTGTTAGTCTTGGCCATCATCCCCTCCATTATCCACAATGTAGCAACATAATGTTTATTACATGCGGATTGTATCCTATCATTTTCATTTCTAAATTATCTCACTGGCTATCCAAAGTAATCAAAATAAAATTTAATTTTCATACTGTTACAAATACCTAGGGATCGGTCTCTTTCCTTTTTCTTTGACTTTCTGTCTCATTCTCCCTCTAACCTACTTTGGCCAACAGTTTTTGTAAGTTCTCCACACCGTAAAGGCTTTGCATTAGACATTTTCTCACTTAGAATTCTGTTCCCCTGAATGTCCTTTTCTCCTTCATTTAGAATCTTGTAACTCAGACTTTGGCATAAGTACCACTTCCAAAGGTAGTCTTTCTCCAGCACTTAATTCCAGTAGCCACCTGGCTAATTGACATAATATTTTTGTTCTCTGCCAGCTTTCTCATTTGATATTTTTGTTGGGTCATTTGTAATTAATAAACTTTCTATCTTCCAATACTAGAATAAAAGTTCCAGATCACAGGGGAAGTTATATGTCTTTTAACCATTTTATCCCCAGAGATTAGAAAATCAATGGCATTATATAGGAGGCACTCAATATTTCCAAATAAAATAGTTATTTTAGAAGTGCTTTTATGTGAAAGATGCATCCATACTCCCCAAATTTTGTTTTCATATCAGTATTTTAGCATTTGCTTATGGATGGCCATAATTAGTGAGAAATGTATTTACTCGTCTTACCTAAACAAATAATATAGATTTAAGTAACTATAACCTTACATAGGCTTGGATGGTCATAGTTAATCAGAATTAGTATTATATTAAGTATAAGAAAAAATGTAAATTATTTTCCAAGAGTAGAATTGTGATATTACAAATTGCAAGAGTGAGGGGAAAAATATGATACAACTTAAAATATATATACAATAATATTCTATAATAACAACAGTAATAACTGGTAGCAACCACCATTTATTGAGCACCCACAATTTATTCTGTTTTGTGTATATTAGTTCAATCTTCTTAGCAACTTAAGACGTCGGTATTTATTATCACCATTTTACAGATGAAAAAACTGAGTGTCAATGAAATTAGTAACTTGTTTTGTGTCATAGCTGGTATGTAGCAAGGCCAGAAGTCAAAACAAGGTATACCCACCCACAGAGTTTATTATTATTCCATTGAGCTGTACTGTCTTAACTCATAGTTTAGAAGTATTGCTAAACATTGCACAACTCTGTTGTAGCAAATGAGACCCCCAAGTATTATTATAATATTAATGATATATTTCAATAAAATGACTATAGGATGGTAGCTGATGAGCTCAGTAATGTGAAAAGCATGTGGGATCTAATCAGGCTGGATGATATAGAGAATCTCAGCAATATCAATTGAAAAGTCATGGAAAAAGGTATTACAAAAAGCAGGGGAAGAGCAAGGGATTATAAGTCTGAAAATAAAGGCATTAATTATTAAAGGGGCTCATGCTATAAGCATTATCCTGGTCTGCCCCTACTCTTATGTGAGAATTCAGATCTCTGATTGGCAAATTTAGTAGTCCTAAACTCAGAAATGTCCATCCATCTGAGTTGGGACAATTGTTCCTCTGATTTGCAACTTTACAACCTCAGTGTAGTGTGTAAAAATTAAATCAAATTCAGATTATTAATAATCATGCAATTATATTTAAGTTTCATGATTTGTGGTTGGTAAAACTATTTAAGATAGTCTCATATTTTTGACAGTTATATGTTAACTTTTAAAATTTTAATTGGAAATATCAGATTGATATTAAAGATATGATTTTATTTGTAAAATTAAAAACTCAATTGGTGAGGAAACTATGAAAACACTGGTCATTCATTGATTTATAACTGGTTCAAGTGCTAGTTAGGTGTGTATGACTGTCTAGTCTGACAGTTGATGTGTTTGAGACAATCAGGTATATTAAATTTATAAATGATGTTTAAAAGGTATAAGGAAATTAAATTTTCTAAGCATATAAATGAAATTATTTAGGGAAATTTAATCTATTAAGCTTACAAGCCAATTGAACATTCATCAAAGAAAAAATGAAGTAATCACTCTTATTTTATATAAAATAACCAAATTTATGAAACAATAATTAAATGTATAGGTTGAGCTAAAAGATTGATTTATAACTTTATTTATCAATTTAAACTCAAGTCTTCCTCAGAAAAATTTAAGTGGCAACACTGAAAACATGACTTTTGTTTCTACTGAATCATGCAATCCTAAAAATACTAGTCTAGGTGACTTACATCTATAATCCCAGCACTTTGTGAGGCCAAGGCAGGTGGATCACCTGAGGCCAGGAGTTTGAGACCAGTCTGGCCAACATGGCGAAACACAATCTCTACAAAAACCTCAAAAATTATCTGGGCATGGTGGCACATGCCTGTGGTCCCAGCCGCTCAGAAGGCTGGAGGCTAAGATGGGAAGATTGCTTGAACCCAGGAGGCAGAGGTTTCAGTGAGCTGAGACTGTACCACTGCACTCCAGCCTAGGCAACAGAGTGAGACTCTGTCTCAAAAAACGAACAAACAAATAATACTAGTTTGCTAGCTTGAATCAAACTCACTCATGACCTACACAATTCTAAGTCTTTTATTGACAGGCTCATCTTAACATACAGGAGTTGTTAAAATTTCTATGTAATAATCTTTGAGCTGACTCTGTGCCCTGGGAAAAATGGCACACAGTTTACCTAAAAGCTTAAACTTTTTCTGGTAAGGTACTATGCTGCTATGTCTAGTGTTGGGCGAATGGGAGTGGGGCTTAGACCAGCTATGTTAACAGTGCTGTTGTAGTAGTCTTCACTGCCCTGACTTTTCTTCAACTTCTCAGCACATAATAGGGTTGAGTCATAGTTATTTTTCCTAAACATACCATATCATATGTAAATTGTCTCAGTTTGTGATAATTTTTATACTAGTTAGAAGAATTATAAGAATTAGAATCATATCAATATATCACATTTCTATATACATGAAATATTACTTTCTTTGAATTTTGGGTGAACTGGAAAATTCTTTTCTTTACCTGCTGCATTTATTGAACTGAAAGCAATCTGAAGTCATTAATTATTATGCAAACTGAGACCCCAATTTCATCATTTTAATACAGTTTTAGTTTCTTCCATTTTTGTCAGAATCATTCCCATGTGAAACACAGTGAAACAACAAAAACAAACGATGTGTTAAGTACAGGATAGAAATTAGCTCCAATCATAAGGGACAGGAACTGGTTACAGAATATAGTTAAGAATTACTTCATTTCAGTGAACAAATATTGTTTACCTGTGAGCCTGTGGAGTAGCGTCCAGGAGTTCGAGAACCAGATGTTTTCCCTGAACCAATGGAACTCTCTGTACTTTTGCCACTACAGCAATGTGTTCGCAGGCATTTCCCATACTCTTTTCGTACCTAGACAATTAAATATTAACTTCTGTTAGCAAGTAATTCATTGCAGGTAGGAACAAAAGTAGACAATATATGTGAGTTTTATTTTTAGATAACATAATTTTTTCCTTGCCCTACAGATATAAGAAAGTCTGTTCAGCATGTATTTTACAATACAACATAATTATATGCATACTGTCAAGCTTGAAATTTTGCCTAACTCTGGAGCCTTTTAAAACACACACACACACACACACACACACACACACACACACACACACACACTCATACACACATACTCCCACTCCTCCCATCACATCATAGTGGTACTTTCTCTTAGTTCCAAGAACATATACTTAAGCCCATCGAAGATACTATTTTTAGCTTCATAAATTTTATATAAAGTAGCCTATTGGTGCAAGGGAATTGTCGTTGTTGTTCTTTAGGTAGAAGCCTAGTTAGAAAGTTAAAGAGAGTGGGATGGAGGAAGTAGGGTAAGAAGTGGGGGAGAGAGACAGAGAGAGAGATCAGAGAAAGTGAGAAAGCAGAGAAAGGATATTTAAAGACAGAAAATATGAGTATGTTGGGCTAATCATTTCTTCTAAATCTATATTTCTCTGAAGTTTATTTTAAAAGAGATCAAATGTTCAAATTGAGAACAAAAATTAAAAAGATTGCAAATGTAGTCCTTCAAAATAGTTCTATTCAATAATCACAGAGAAATATAATTACTTTTCTTTATAGCATTCTTGATTAAATACTTAATCTTGGTTGTAGTATAAAATTACAGGGAAAAGGAAAACTTTTAGCTGATGTTTTCAAGCAGAGAAATATATCAACTTTCGGTAAAAATTTTAATCATGTCTAAAATTTTTATTACTGCCTATTTAATTGAACAAGACATATAAAAATAAACAGTAACTGCCTTAAATCACGTATCTACTATCAATAACAACAAAGGGACATCTTATTATATCGATTATATGTTCATGAATTTATATTATGAAACAACATCATATACATAAATTATTCTTAGGCCTTTATGTATTTGATTTCACATTAGTTCATTTTTTCCACAACTTATGATAATGTAATATTCAAATAAGATTTTATTTAAATCAAAGTTTTAAACATGTGCTTTAAAAAGGGATGTTATTTAGAATCAAAAGCAAAAAAAGGTATGTAAATGATACATTAAATTAAGTATTCAAAATGGGAACGTTTCATCTTATTATTGTAAAATTCATTGTGTCAAAGACATAGGAGAATCAAAGACAGAACATATGCAGATTTGCTCAAAGAACTCACATTTATCAGTGCTTATTATGGGATAAGAACAGTGACGGAGATAGGGTCAGGTGACTCAAACATAGAAGAGGAGTGCCTGTGGGAGGTACATGTGGGGGGGCCAAGGAGGGCTTCTTGGGAAAGAGAGCTTCCCAGAAAGTCTTCAAAAGAGCGGCTGGAATTAATTCATACAGTGAAGTTGAAATAAAAGATAGGGAAGAAGAGGAGAAAAAGGCATTCTCACCACAAAGAACAGAATGAACAAAACAGGGTTATGATGTGCTGGTCTTTAAGGCCTTTCTCTGCTCTGGCATGGCAAAATTACTTATTTTTAATGTATTTAAAATGCTATTGATTTGTTTTGCAACCAGTCTCTTCTGTGCTACATTTATCAATAATTAGAAATAGAGACAATCATTTTTGTTCAGTGTTTACAAGTTAGTCCATATTTTGTTTATTTTAAAAAAAGACACCAGTCTGCACCCAGTTATGTGTGTTTCTAAGATGCATCTGCAGGGAGGGTAAAAAGAAGAAGCTTCTACTTTTTAACTATTATGTGTCAGGAATTGTGCTAGGTATGTCCCTCAAAATGAGTCTGAAAAATAATTATTAACTTCATTTTATAGATTAGGAGATTGAAATGGGTTAAGTAATGAGAGTAAACAAGACCAAAAAGGTCAAGTGATGTGCCCTAGGAGAAAACTCTAAATTTCACGAGTGCTGTATGATCAAAAAGCTCTAAGATGCCATATTTGGAACATGAAATCATTGACCAGCACAGACATTGTATATCACTAATATCATTATTAAAGTAATCTATTAATTATCTCCTTCTTTGTGTCTGGAAAGAATGAGGACAAATGCTTTAATTAGAACTTGAGAAGGCTTAAAATAATCTCTAACCAAAAGTAAGCAGTATCAATGATAGCTTAGTAATTTCTACTGATTTATGAAACATCTCTAGGAATCTAAACTTTGATCATAACTTCCCCCTGCAACATCCCATTGTTTTCCTAAGGTAAACAGCAAATGATATGTTTGTTTCTAGATGAGAAAAGGTATTTGAATGAAGTGATATAAACCTAAACAAATATTTCAGTACAATGAGGAATAAAGGCAAAGAAGACAGAAAGAGAACCACTCTCCCTCCTGTTACAAAATCAGCAATATTGTTTAAGCCACAATAATTCATCATGGACTATCTGAATTTTCCAACAAAGATTAAATGTTCTGAACTGATAATATAAACAACCAGAAAATCAAGATATTTGGTGATGCCAAGTCTCGCATTAGCTACATTACTTACTGAATCATTATACTGACTTTATTTTGCTGTGATTTGATTTGAAATGGTAAGCATATGTCTTAAAAAGAAGAAAAAAAATAACATGGACCGTGTCCAGGAAACATTTTTTAGATTACAATAAAACAGTTATTTGATTGTTCAATCATTTGCATATTCTAATCTACTATTTCACATGGCACTGCATCTTAGTTACCCTAGTTAGATGATATCCTATTTTGGTGTGATGCTGTTCTAGAACATAGAATACAGGAAAGAGAATATATCTTACCAATAAAATATTTCTGATATTTCTCATATCAGAAATAAAATGATCATGGAAGCTCTGAGAATATATAAAATATTTGAATGTACAACAAAAGTAAAAGTGACCACTTTAATGTGGCCAGTGGAAATACTGTTTACACAATCCATACTCAGAAAAAGACTGATGACTCAAAAATTTTAATTTTACGAATAAGTTGAAGCAATCGACAAATAATTCAATAAGACAACAATTTTCAAATATGAAATACTTCATATTTATCTAATCAAAATATATAAGCAACTATACCAGCGATGGCATATTAGTGAAATTTAATCTAATGGCTTAAAAGTAAAAACACCTCCCAACCAATTCTTCAATTTCAAAGACAAGTATATGAAATTTTTTATGTAAAATAAAAACCAAAAATAATTATGTTTTCTGTATTTTCTGATGTTGGCCCACATTCTTGACACCAAATACAAATGCAACCAAAGTTTTAAAATTCAAAACATGGAATGGATGAAAGAACAATATATATTACTTGTTATTGTAAATCATGAAAATAAACTTTCAAAATCAGGGCCTGGCAAGTTTTTCTATAAGGTCCAGGTAGTCAATATTTTAAGGTTTTTGAGTTAGGAGCCAAAACTAAGGATATGGTGTATATACTTATTTTAAAGTTTATGTATTGAAAATGTAGTAACCATTCCTGGCTTCCCGGCTGTAAAAATAAAAGGCAGCTGGATGAATTTGGCTCATGAGCCACAGTTTCTAGAACTCTGTTTTAATGAATCACAAAACTGAACTTGATGACATATATATTTTAAAATTTAACTTATGTTAAATATATTAAAAACTCTAAAGTTGTTTTAGGGTTGTGAGATGTAAAATCTCTACCTGGGTATCAAATGCAATTCTTAATTATTCCAGTGATATGTTTATGTTAAGACAAGAAAAACTAAAATAACATTTTTATTAATGTTGGGAAAACTGAAAGAGGTGTTGGCTAATAAAAAATACTCAAAGCAAAATAATCTGTGTGTAAAGTACAAAAATTTCTTTTCTGCCTTGTAGAAAATTTCCAAATTAACTTTAAAATTTAAAAATTACTTCTTAATGAGTTAGTAAAAAAAAATTAAATAAAAATTTAAAACTATGTTGGTCCAAATTTCCAGCTAATGTACAAAATAAAGATGACAGGCAAATAAATCTACTATACTTCAATATGTTATGACTGATTATAATGACCTAATACATTCCCTTTTTTTCACGGGCAAACGCCATGTTTTCCCTTAATCTCCTGATTTTGTTCACATTTTTTGTATGTATTTCTCTTGAGCATCAGTTATGGCTATGGCTTTCTTCTATCCAAATCTAAACATCTTTCCCAAGTTTTAGTCTCTCTGACTTCTCTAAAGTCTTTTAGAATACCAACCACTGTCTTCTTCTTGACATTTTCTCCTATCTTTAATTCAGTATATCATCTTGATTCTTGTTCTTCCTTCCAGCTCTATTCTCACTAGCCACTTACATGTCTCCTATTCTTTAAATACATTAAGTGTGGCAGACTGCCATCTATTCACCATACCCAATTTCTTCTCTTTCTAACTAAAAAAGCTATACTATGTTTTTCTGTCTCCCTTGCAGTTTAGGTGGTACCATCGACAGAGTCCTATCTGATTAAAAAAAAAAAAAACATTAGTAGAAGCCATGTGAGCCACTTTCAAATCTTTAGTACAAAATCATCTTTCTCTCTCCCAGACTTCCTGTTGGATGTCAAAACCAAAGAGGACTATAAAATCATAGAGTGAGGTTGTTTGAATCTTCATCAGCCTATGTCCCTTCATGGGGCAACCCCATCCATTGGGCAATGAGTAAAACATAAACATATGTTGAGTAAGGCTTCTGTAATTTGGGAGGTATACATATTAATTATTTGGGAGGGTTCATCTATTTTATTTTATTTTTATTTTTTCTAAAACATCCTGTAACAGCAGGATTCATCTATTTTAAAACAACCTCTTTTTAAGGAGAATTCTAATGAATTAGATTAGGATGCATCCATTCTAATGTTACCTCTTTCCTTTTCTGTAACATACATTTAGAAGCCTGCCTCATCATTACTACTCTATTCTGTACTTGTGATCGTGTCAACACATTTTAGATATCTACTACCTTCTAAATTTGAAACAGAGTAGTGTTTTGTTTTATGTTTGTCCATCTTGTGACAAGTGGACACTCTTTTCAACTTCTTGTTTTGGTCCCACCAGTCTCTAAAACTAAAAATCCTAGAAAGGGATATCTTTACTTCTTATTTCCTTTGTTTTCCAAAGAAAAATTATAAATCTTATTGTTTCTTTCCCACAAATTTTAAAACATAATGTTCTACCTCATTTTCAGAGTCATCTCTTTGAATATTTTATAATTATTTTTACCCCCTTCATGTCACACATGAGTAAACTGAGACATGGGGAGGTTAATTAACTTGCCAAAAGTCACATAAGTTTTTAAATAGAAGAACAGAGATTCAAACCCACATATGTATATTTCCTATACTGTCATATATTTCCATGATGTGTGTGTGTGCGTGTATCTCATGCCACCACAACATTTTTAGAAAATAATTACTTCCTAATACACAACTACAATTGGCCATCAATGGGAATATTAAAGACTATAAAGTCAAATCTACAAGAAAATAATTTTTGTTAATATTTTAAATCTGAAAATGTTTTTATTGTTTTTTACTATTGGACACTCTCACCAACTATTATGCTTGTATTTTGTGTTTGTTTTGCTTTACTATTATAAAAGATGAGTATCTTCATTTCTTGTAGACAAACATATCAATAATAATATGTTAGAATATGTTATGGCTGCTTTGCTGTCATGAAATGTACGCCATTTATATTTTAAAAAAAGAATTCTAGCTTACCTTCTTCTGTAGGACACAATGGAAAATAAATATAAACATTCCCTGTAGAGAATTGAAAATGGTGAAGAGATACGCCATGATGACTGTGCTTTCATTAATATACATGAGTCCAAAGGCCCAGGTCAATCCTAATAGGCAGAGAAGAGCTATTGCACCTATAACCCATGACCTGTAGAGAGAAGAGAAAATTAAGGGTTATTAAATAACTGGTCTTTAATTAACAACCATATCAGATCAACAATACGACACTGAAAAAAAATGTTACATTAACTTTTATTGACAGAAAATGTAAGACAGGTGGTGTAAGTACTTTAAGGTTTTAATGAGACTACAAGTTTTCAAGCTTGAGGAGATATACATGAATGAAAATGTAATGAACACAGAAATTCATTTAAGCAAAAGCAGATTTGTACCATAAATTATTCATGTATTTGCAGCACATATGCAAATGGCATGAGGTGTAATTATGGTGAATGGCAAGAGGAAAGCAGGCTATAAAGCTATGTTAGTCTTCACTGGTCTCACAGGGGTAACATTTGTTTGATTGATTTCCCTCTATTAGTGCTTCTTCTGATACATTTGTACCTCATTTTTTCAAAATTTCCTCTTTTTCCACAAAAATTTTATTGTTTACTGACAAAAATATAACTCGTATTAGGAGGAAATACATGGATTTGAAGTTAATGTATGAATTTAATGAGCCCTACTTGTCTAACCTATATTTATAAAGACTAAGAGTGAGGGATAGTAGATGGAAAAAAATAGTTCCACTCTAATGGAAACACTCTGTTTCTACTCTCCTTCAGCCTTTGGATCACTCTCTTCTATGCTACATTGTAGTAGATTTTAGAAATCAGTCATTTGGCAGCTTTGCTGAAAAAATTTTTGAAGGCTCAGAGAAACTTCATTTCTTTGAAGTGTCTGTAAACTCAAGGGAGAAGATGAAGCTGAGAATGAAGATGGAGTGGTATGAATGGAGTGGTATAGAATGAAAGACAAGCTCTCACTCCCATTCCATCCTCTTAGTTTCCTCCAAGATGTCATTTGCAAGAGTATAAGCAGGTAACAAAGTTCATATATTTGTGGTTAAGTTATGTATTGAACATCAAGATAAAATGAATTCTTGCAACAGGTGGGACTCATAACTGAAATGAAATCATTCTCAACTCCTAAGTATATGGGAGAACAGGACCAAATCAGTAGAGATCTCTATACACTAAAAAGCCCAACCTCTTTATTCCCAGCACATCTTCCTTGAAAAGGGTGAATTCATATTTCTTTCCAGCAGATTATTATCCTCCACTATAATGTCTCTGGAAGATATATTTACAGGGATTGAGACTTTGTAAAATGAAGGGGAAAGATCATATATGTTTATGATAATCTGAAGCTGAGTTCAATTTGTTTTTTAGAGAGAACTGCATCTTAAGAAAGATATGGTTCCAAAGTAGTTAATTATTAAAGTCTTATTAAAATTAATTATAAATATTTACTATTTTTCTCTCATAACAATCAGCCAGTATATTTCATGTTTAAATGCCCACTAAATTTAACACGTTTAACTGAAAACATCAACATTCTTGAATAAAGAATCTCTAAAGTAGAGTTTTGCTATTACATGTTACATGTTTCCTTATATCATTTAGAAAACATTTTAGGTGTTAATATTTTATTCTACAGCGGGATTCAGAAGTATATTAACTTTCAAGGAAAAGCTCTCAGCTTCTTATGGATGTTCAAAAAAGAAAAAATAAGAACTGCCATTAAATCAAGGCAATATTGCTATTTAGATTTAGAAGCAAAATAATGGGATCAAATACTGAAGTCAGGTATTAACCACTGGAAAACACATGATGGGCCCAAGGGTTAAGTTGTAGAAAACTGCAATGAGCCTCAATTTCTTTAAAAAAAAAAAAAAAAGAAAGAAAGAAAGAATGAATGAAAGCAAAAGCATGAAGAAGCGAAATGGCACTAGAAAAAAATGAAAACAAAGGACTCTTCACCAGAAGAACAAACTGAAAGTCTACAGCAAGATTGCCCATAGGTTACCAATCTTCGTTTATTCTTGCAGGACTTGTAATTTTAAAATATACATGGGAAAAATGTCCAAATGTTAACATTTATGTTCACATTTGTTAGATTAGTACAGACTTGTAGCTTTATTTCAGAAACTGAAATATATTCATACAGATTAGATCATTAATCAAGTGATAGGTGTCAAATTTGAAAGGGATAATTTTGCATATGTAAAAATTAATGTTTAGGAAGGCAATTTTTTCTTTATTTATATTTAGTATAGCAATTCATTAATATCAATTGCAATTGGGTAGTTTTATACCCGTAAGATCATTTTGAAGATATACCAGTAAATGACAGAATAATTTTAGATGAATGATGCCCAAACAAACAACAGAAAAGCGGACGTATGTGGCACAGAGGAACACATCACAATGAGAGGGAAGCTATTAAAAGAGAAACAAGTCTGTACCACAGGAAATTGCTATTGCTGTGGCACTAGATTCAGGTGATATCCAATTAACAGAGGTGAAGCAGAATTTTTTTTTTTGGCAATACACCTGCAGCATATTTATTCTGCATGTAAGTTGTATGCCAGATTATTTTCCTGCACAGTTTGCTCTTCTGCCTCAATGTGAATGACAGAGGCTCTAATGATTTTTCAGTACTGATCTGACAGCTGGTTCATGGGACCACACTGATAAATGGAATTTATCAGCCATTCAGGTCATTCTTACTTGATGAAGGGTCTGTTATCCTCATAGCTAAAGAATGCATAGACATAAAGACAAGAACACCAACATTAGCATTTTATGACAAAGAATTTCATATGAAAAATATTCTCCTGGTCCCCAAAGGCTTCTGTCCCCCACCTCCCTAAAAGAAATCATAATCCTTTATATCTAGAAGGTAAATCCTAAAATGACCATGAGAACTTAAATAACAAGAAATAAAAGCAATTTTATAATACTGCAATATCCCTTCTAAGACTCAAAATTCCATTTTTTTCATGTGCTCATATTACTTGTGACTTGAAAGAGACATTTATTTCTTAGAGATCACATTTCTCTAGAGAATGAGAAATTTTATGAGCAATCTTGAAAAGGCTTGGGGGCATGCTTAAAATGACAGATTTCATGTCACCTAAAGGCATTCTTATTCCGTAATATTAGTAGGTAAGATTACTTAATTATGGACAGTACGCTTCTAAGTAATTTTAACTTGGAGATGATTGACCTGAGTTAAATCTTAACGTTATAGCCTTTAGAAAATAATCTATCTTGAGTACTTTATAACTCTTTCTGTTTGTGTTCTGAGTAAGATAAACCTGAATAATCATTTGTAGTAACAGGAACAAACATACAGCGCCTGCTTATTTTCACTTATGTTTACTAATTTATTTAATATCATTTGGATAAAATAAGGTACTAATACTCAGTGAAGATAAGGAATGGTTTGGATCAATTTTTATAAACATAGTTTTTGCTTAGAGAATTGTGATAAGAAAAAGAAAGAAGAGAAACTGTTCCTTTCTCTTCTCTCTTGTCAGAGGCAAGATAGTTTCCTATATTATGCATACACAAATAAAGCTTCTAGAAAGGCTCCAACTGTGATGTATTTTGAATAAGGAGAACCACTGATGAAAACTTACTCTCCAGAATGATGAAATAATAAAGAATGGTATTTGAAGCCAGTTTGCGTGAGGTTTACATCCTAGCTCATCCACTTACTAGCTACCTATTTGATCTTAGACAAAAACTGATTAACTTATGGTTGTGTCCTTTTATACATACATAAGATGGTGATAATTATAATGCTAGTTTCTTGTGATAATGAAACAATATATTATGAATAAAATGCTCAGAACCGTGTCTAACACAAAATGTGTTCAACAAATATTATATATGTATATTATTATTAGACTACTCAAAGCTAGGATAAAATCACACCTAAAATACAAAATTTCTCACCCAGAGAATAAAACCCCAAATACATACATGTTGAGTAAGTAAATGTATTGAAGGATATTTCAGGAGTAATATGATGCAGTAAAATAGATGTGGCTGAAATAAGTTGGTAAACGGAGTGGAGAGTGACTAGAACTGTATGTCCAAGGGGGTGATCACTAGTCATGTCTGGCTATTTACATTTAAATTCATTAAATGAAATTAAGTTTAAAATTCAGTTCCTCAGTTACATCAGTCACAACACAAGTACTCAAAACCTTCACATAGTAGCTACCATAATGGATATGTCCATCATCACAGAAAGTTCTATTGGTCAGTACTGGACGAGGACATTCAAAGAGAGTTTTAAGCCAAGAAATGGAAATCCAAGAGATATTTAAATAATGCCATGGATGTGTGAAAGATAAAGAGAGAAGAATTTGTAAGAATTGATGGTATTTAACAGCAGTAAAACAGGCCTAGAAAGAAAAATCCTGTACTTACATTACTATCAAAAATTTATAAAACATAATATGTGATATTTATTATACTATATGCATTCCCATTGCATCAGTATATTCCATCTGTGATGTACTGTTCATGATTCGAATAACTCTACCTTAATTCATATAGTACAAGGTCAAGAAAAGAAAGTTACAGAGGTTGACACATAGGCATCCATGCAAAAATGCTCCAGGAAATGGATTAAGCTTTGTATATATTTTAACTAAATTTCATTATGTATATTTTGGAGACACAGCATGATGTTATGGGATACATGTAGACAGTAAAACTGTTACTATATTGAAGCAAATTAATGTATCCACCATCTCACATAGTTACCAACTTTTTGTTTGTTTGTTTTTGTAGCAAGGCAGCCAAAATCTACTCATTTAGCATGAATCCCATACACAATGCAATTTTATTACTTATAGCCCTCATGTACATTATGTCTGGAGACTTGTTCATCCTATATATCTGCTACTTTGTTTTCCTCTGATCTACATCTCCCCATTTCTTTTCCCTGTCCCTGTGTTTTGTTCTCTATCTCTGTACTATAAAAACGTTTGTAAAAATTAAAATACGAAGTTTGCAATATAACTGGTGAGGCCGCGTATGTTTCGCTTTTAAGATGAAATATGAAAAAGTAGAGATTTCAGGGTGCAATTCAGCAGTTTTTATCAATTGGTGGGGACCATTCAGTTGCTCCATTTAATAACAAAGACAACAGCAACTCCAGCTTCACTTACAGTTTGCTATAGTTATGTGTAGAAGTAGTGTTCACAGGGATGTGGCCACAAGTGAATTGTGACATTTCTGGGTCTTGTCAACTAAAGGATGGGAATTGGTCTCCTCTTTACAATTTGCTGCTGTCCTTTCACTAGGAGAAAGTGATGCAGAGCCTTAGGCATCAAAATGGAAGTTGTTTATTTATGTGGAGCTGAAATATTAGGTTTAGACTACCTACTACTAGACTCTCATAAAGCAGAGTTTAAGGCACAATATTTTAGAATTTTTTTTTGCAGTGGCTTATTTGTGCAATAATTAACAAAGCATTTATTTTATCCCCAAAATGAGACAATAATATTCAATGATTTAAAATCTAAAGATCACTAAAGGTAACCTATAATATGTCAGTACCCTCCATAATTTTTGTCAAATATTCTACCGGTCTAGATGATCTAGTTTTATAGTTTCTCTCGACCAAATCCAAATTAAATTGATGGTAATGTCATCATGCTGTTGATTCTTTTTTTTTTTTTTTAATTTGAAAAAGCAGATCCCCAGAACTAGTTTCTATAGCTGAATAATTTTTATTATGTTTTACCAATGATAATCCATTTAAATAAAATACCATTACAGGTTGTATGACTAAAACAATTTTACTGGAGTATATTTAAGAATTTTGTAAAAATGTCGATGCAAAGGCCTAATACGTTCTTAGCAGATGTTAAGAGGAACTTATAGGTTACCTTATCATTTATAAGTAGTGACTTACAGATTTTTCAAGATCAAACTATTCCTCATAGAAAAAAAAAAAAAAACGGTAAAATATTCTAATGGATCTGTATGTTGAGTGGGCTTTTCCTCAATCAACAACGAGGCTTACAAACTGAGGACTAAGAAGATTCAGTTGCCCATATTCTAAAAGGAGCCAGCAGTAACCTGAGATAAAGAACTTCCATAAGCTTTACTTAGAAGTGCTCTAAGAGACACTGCTTTGCCATACTACAAGCCCAGGTGTTCCAAGTCCTTATAAATGCAAGGGGACAAACAAGGCCATTTTAGGATTGTAGTATTCACGGAATATATTAAATAGTAGGAAGAAGAAACAACTTTTATTATACTAATCCCCTAGCCACAAATCTTAGCAGGCAGTGGAGGAAGAATGTTTTACGTGGGTATGTTATTAAAGTTTTAAGTTGGTCAGACATATAATAACACGAATAGATGGGCAACATTACAATGTATATCTAAAATAGCAGTAAGTGATCTGCTACCCAGTGGTTCAAGGATATTTAAGACAGCATAGATAGATTAGTGATCAGAAAAAAAACTAAACATTTCATCTTTTATTCTATTACATTAAAAATGCTCAAATGGTTATACTTATGATAGAAATCTTGACAGCTTAATATTTCTTCCAAATGTAACTTATGTTAATGGGACTATACCATCCTGAAATTATATTACTATATTTGTTCTTTGTTCATCACTATAGGAAGAATAAAAGGAAAAGGCATTCAGAATTTTTTTTTTTTTTGAGACGGAGTCTCACACTGTCACCTGGGCTAAAGTGCAATGGTGCAATCTCGGCTCACTACAACCTCCGCCTCCCGGGTTCACACAATTTTCCTGCCTCAGCCTCCCGAGTAGCTGGGAATACAGGCGCATACCACCACACCAGGCTAATTTTTTGTATTTTTAGTAGACACAGGGTTTCACTATGTTAGACAGACTGGTCTCAAACTCCTGACCTTGTGATCTGCCGCCTCGGCCTCCCAAAGTGCTGGGATTACAGGCATGAGCTACCGTGCCCAGTCTGGCATTCAGAATTTAATTCAATGGTTCTGAGTAAAATATTAACAATTTTTATCTATGGCCATATAATAAATAAGCATTAAAGATATTAAAAATTCTTCAAACACATGAAAGTCACATACATATAAAAATTATAAATGACAGAGATTATTATATTTCAACTATGAATTTTATTACCATTTAAGTATTCCTACCAAAAGCTATATTCCTATGTTTTGTTCATAGGAAATTTATTAAGAGAATGAAATGAACCAAATAAATGAAATAAATGGTTTAGAATACATCACAAACATTTTAGAATATATAATAAATATTTTATCCCTATGACTCAAGGGTACCATAACAATGTTGCAAATTTGAAAGCAAAACACCAATATTAAACTTTAAATAATAGATTGTGTGCTGCTTATGAATCAGGTAAGTCTGAAATTAGGAAAAACTGAGTATAATAAATTAAGACCAATAAATATCAAATCAATGACAGACAAAATTTTACTTTCTCTACTACTCAATGTTATACAAATTATGTTTCCTCTACAACTCAATGTTATATGTTTCTTTAACTCAACATATTAATACTATCAAAGAATTAATTTATATGTGAGAGAAGTTAAGGGTATCAACAAGGAGAAAGAATCATGAAGTATTAAATTGTACTTCGTTTATATAATTAAATGCTTATTAGAACTTAGTATCCCTCTCTGTCAGATTTACAAAAATGAATTGGTAGGTTGCATACAAATAAGATATGGGCATACCTCAGAGATACTGCAGGCTCGGTTCCAGACCATCACAATAAAGTGAGTCACAAATTTGGGGATTTTCCAGTGAGTATAAAAGTTATGTTCACATTATATTGTAGTCTATTAAGCATTAAATAGAGTAAAACACTATGCATACCCTAATTTAAAAATACTTTATTGTTAAAAAAAAAAAAGTTACCAAATCTGAGGCTTCAGCGAGTTCTAATATTTTTGCTGATGGAGAGTCTTGCCTGGATGTTAAAACTGCTGGATCATGAGTTGCTAAGAGTTATGGGAGCTATGGAAATTTCTTAAAATAAGACCACAGTGAAGTTTGCCACATCAATTAACTCTTCCTTTCATGAAAGATTTCTCTGTAGTATGTCATGCTGTTTTATAGCATTTTACTCACAATAGAATTTCTTTCAAAGTTGGAGTCAATCCTCTCAAACCTTGTTGCTGCTTTATCAACTAAATATGTAATATTCTAAATCCTTTGTTGTCATTTCAACAATGTGCATAGCATCTTTACCAGGAGTAGATTCTGTCTCAAGAAACAACTTTTTTTGCTCAACCCTGTAAGAAGCAACTCTTCACATATTAAAATTTGATGATGAGATTGCAGAAATTTAGTCACATCTTCAGGATCCACTTCTAATTCTAGTTATCTTGCTATTTCCACAACATCTGCAGTTATTTCCTCCACTAAAGTCTTGAACTCCTCATTCATCCATAAAGGTTGGACTCAAATTCTTCAAAAATCCTATTGAAGTTAACATTTTTACTCCTCCCATGAATCACAAATGTTCTTAATGGCATCTAGAATAGTGAACACTTTTCAGAAGGCTTTCAATTTATTTTGTCCAGATCCATCAGAGGGAGCATTATCTATGGCAACTAGAGCCTTAAAAAACTTATTTCTTGAGTAATAAGATTTTAAAGTAGAAATTACTCATTGATCCATGGGCTGCAGAATGGATGTTGTGTTAGCAGGTAAAAAATATTAATCTCCTTGTATATCTCTATCAGAGCTCTGGGGTGACAAGGTGCCTTGTCAGGGAGCAGTAATATTTTGAAAGAATATATATATATATATTTTTTCTGAGCAGTAGGTCTCAACAGTAGGCTTAAAGTATTCAATAAACCGTGCTGTAAACAGGTGTGCCTTTCATCCAGGCTTAGTTGTTCCATTTATAGAGCACAGGCAGGGTAGATGTAATATAATTCTTCAACTTAACATTCACCACTGGCTTCAACTTAACATTCACCAGCTGCATTAGCTCCTAACAAGAGAGTCAGGCTATTATTTGAAGATTAGAAACCTTGAAGCCAGACATTGACTTCTTCTCTCTAGCTAATAAAGTTCCAGATGGCATCTTGTTCCAATAGAAGGCTGTTTTGCCTACATGGAAAATCTGTTGTTTAGTGTAGCTGCCTTCATCAATGATCTTAGCTCTATCTTCTGGATAATTTGCTGCAACTTCTACATCAGCACTCGCTGCTTCACCTTGCAGTCCCATGTTATGGAGCTAGCTTCTTTCCTTAAATCTCATGAACCAGCCTCTGTTACCTTCAAAAAAACTTTTCTTCTACAGCTTTCTCACTCCTCTCTGACTTCACAGAACTGAAGAGAATTAAGGCCTTGCTCTGGATTAGGCTTTGGCTTTAGAGATTCTTGACACTGGTTTGATCTTCTAACAAGACCACTAAACTTTCTCAGCAATAAGGCTGTTTGGCTTTCTTATCATTCATGTGTCCACTACATGAGTACTTTTAATTTCCTTTAAGAACTTTTGCATTCACAACTTGGCTAACTGGTATAAGAGGATTAGCTTTCAGCCTGTCTCAGCTTTTGACATGCCTTTCTCACTAAGCTTAATGGTTTCTAGCTTTTGATTTAAAGTGAGAGACACTTCCTTTCACTTGAACTCTTATAAGACTTTGTAGGGTTATTAATTGGCCTAATTTCAATATTTTTGTGTCTCAGGGAAGAGGGGAACCCAAAGAGAGGAAAGGGAGAGAGACAGAAGAATGGCTAGTTGGTGGAACAGTCAGAACACACACATTTATTGACTAAGTTTGCTGTCTTATATGGGTATGGTTCACGGTGCCCTAAAATAATTGCAATAGTAACATCAAAGATCAGTAACCATAGATAACCCTAAAAGATATGATAATAATGACAAAGTTTTGATATATTGTGAGAGTTATCCAAATGTGAAATAGATCCATGAAGTAAGCACATGCTGTTGGGAAAATGGTACTGATGGACTTGCTTGAAATAGAGTTGCTACAAACTTTCAATTTGTAAAAAATGCAATGTCTGGGAAGTATTATTACCAAAAAGAGAAGCACAATAAAATGAGGTATGCCTGTATGCAATTTTTGAGTCTTATGTTTGAATAAAATAATAATATCATTCGATTATTAATTAATATTAAAGTATGAAAGGCTGTATGCTGATGACTGAAAATATGGACGTGCAAACCAACCTGTCTGAATTTGAATGACAGCCAAGCATTTTAATAACTCTGCAATATTTCACTAATTGCGCCTCATAGCCCTCTTCTGTGAAATGGGGATAGACACTGAAGTTCCTTCATAGGACCATTGTGCGTATCAAATAAAAGGTCTTGGTAGTTTTATTTATTACAAAAAACTATGCAAACATACACAATTTTTATGTGCAAAAGTACCATATAAATATTTGCTATTGTAACTGCTGTTGTGTATTGACCTTCTGACCTGAATAAAGGGGTTGTAGGAAAAAATACATACATGATTCTATATTAGGTTTTTTTATTAAGTATTTTGGAAATTATATATTAAGTGTAAATACAAAGAAGATGGGGGGGTCACTGCCTCTTTCTGAGTTGATCTTTAATACATACATTTAAAGGGCCTCAGTTTATATAAAGTAGCATTTTCTTTTAGATTATTAGTTTAAATTTAGTAAATGCTAGCATTTTCATATTCTGAGTTGAAATTGAAGCATTTCCAAAATTCCTACTGAACATTAAAAGAGATAACCACAGTTCTTTGGTTTACATGAGAACTCTAATTCATGAATATATTATATCCTTAGTGTTGAAAGTCCATTATATAATGGCAATGTTCTGCTAAGTGTAATCATTTGACTATAAAGAATAAAAGCCATAACATCACATGTGAAATGTTCCTGAAGATTCAATTAGAGATTTAAGTTCCAGAATTGGATTGTTTAATGTTTTTTTCTTATGACTTTTCTAAACTTCGAAATTTAAATAGGAAAAATGAAATAAATGAGAAGATGCTTATATATACACATTTATATTTATTTCCAACAGTTTTTATTTTGAAATCAATGGAAACTTGAAGTCAGTAACACTTCAAGATCCATAAAATATTTTTAGCAAGTTGACATATCTTACTTATTGATATTTATGATTAAAATTTACAATGTTTTCTGGTTCACTTTTGGAGGTCCAGTGTTTTCTACACTTACATTGAGCCTTAGAATTCATGAATTCCTTAGAACTTGTAACCGTGGGGCTGATAAAATATGGTCTTGGAATGTAAGGAGACGAAGTAGTTTAAGGACTATATTACCTACTCTCAGGATTTATTTTTTCCACTTACAGAATATACAAACTTTTAATTTAAGTAAAATAAGTGAAGACATTAATAACCTTTTGTAATCCTTGCCAAACATGCTCTGACTAGGTGAAATTCTGTTATATTCTTCCTCATACTGTATGGTATTTTCACCTCGCTTTTCACCAACTTCCAACGGAAACATTCATTGAATAAACAACGGATTATAAACTGCTTGGGAGAATAACTAAAACACAAGGAAAGCACAACTGAGAATTTAAAATACATCTGTACTAACTAAAGATTCCAACAAATGGAACCATTGAAGGCACTGCAACACAGTTGGAAGCAGGCAAGGTTTATTTAATTTTGGAAGTATCTTATCCTATTTATAAGCCTCAGTTTTCTCAACTCCACAATCAATAAGATAAGCTCACTGGGATCTTTTTAGAATTGAGTGGACTCAAGAAAAGAATATTCGATGGTCCTTAAAAGGTTACAAATTAGTAAAAGCTTTTGAAGTACACTCTGAATCATTGAATTTATCATTTATATGGAACAGTGAATGTCCATTGTAATTTTTCTTGTAAAGATTTTGAAAAAAATCACACTCCACATCTACTGCACAAGAGCTATTACTTTGTCAGTGAGCAGACCTGATTGATTACTTAAGAGCTCTGTCTCAATTCTGCTTTTAATACAGAAGTCCAGTGAGATATAATTATTCCTAATTCAAATTGTTAAAAGAAATTGAAAGATAATCTTCTTAAAAAGATGTCAATGAGAAAAACATTAATAAATATTATAGAATATTTAAACAAAATAATAAATCAAATTTTATAAATACATAAAAAGCTACAAGTCACAAAATTAAAAAAAATTAAATCAAACATATTCTAAGCCAAATGGCAGCTTCAAAAATGTACTAAGAATTAACATCAATTGGAATTTACTCTGTGATAATAAAGTTAGATACCAATAACTAATAAAATATGTATATATGCATATGACTACATGAAAATTATCCATTTGCTGCTGTCTCTAAGAAAGCCTCAAGTCCCACACCACTTTGCAAATAAGTTCTACCAACAAATAATTCTTCTTCTAATCTAGGTTAAGCCTAAATGAAAAAAGAAAAACTTTTTATATGTATATAAAGGATTTAAAAATTCAAATTTAGAAAAGCAAATGTAAAATGGCTTGGGCTTATAAAACCAGAATTTATAATTATCTGTGAATAGTCAGAGATAAATCATAGAACTATTTTGATTACAAATCCAAAGTAATGTTAATGTTGGTTACAGAGTCACTTTCCTGTTCCCCTGATGAGTCCAGGTGTTAAATTGTACATATCCCCACTGCTATGCAAACTCCTTCATCTTCTTCTCCTCAGTGTTTCCATACCCCAGCTGCATCACACACATGAGGCACATCTTCCCTTTCATAGAGTGTATCAGGATGGTATCTCCTTTTGGCTTACATCAGCCACCTTCTGTTTACAAATACCATACCTACCGCCCCCAGTGCGTGAACTCTTCCAAGTCTTCTGCATCCACAGACAGTCTCCCTCAGCCCCAGTTCCAGCAGGACAGGCCTTCCTCTAAAGGAAAGCTGGGGCAGTGAGGCCACACCAGTCAGCATTCCGTCCTTCCTACACCAATCCAGTTGGGCTCCTACTTGTCTGGCACTTTCACACTCAAGAAAGTATATTGTTTTCTCTCTCTCTCTCTCTCTCTCTCTCTCATTTCTTGCCAGTATTCTGCCTTTTCCTGACGTCTATGCCAACAAAATACCTGGTCATTCCTACGTCTTGTCTTGCACAGCCATTCATTGATAATTGAGTGAGTGCAATCACCACTGCAGTGCTGAAAAGCTCTTGGTCTTTTCCCCTCTAAATCTGTATCTACTGCAATGAAACAGAGTCTCTTCTGGTAACCAGGAGTCTTATATCAGAGACTCCTCTCCTGACACCCTCAATCTCCTAATTGATCTACTCAATAAGAATCTGTTATCCTGAAATGCCTACTGCTCTGCAAACTCTTGTAAGAACACAACACAAAACTCCTGAGAGCTCTGTTTTCCTCTGCTTTTAATATGCCTATGCTCCATCACAGGGAGCCAAGGAAGCACCTGCTGGCCTTTGGGATGCCTCTTGGTATCTAGCACCTACCAGGTTAAAGTGTGTTATCCATAACTAGTTATATTTTATGACCTCCACGTAGTACATGTTGCAGCACTGCTCAATTTGCAAACAGTGAAATTTTTCAGGAATCTACATTCTCTTGAATTTGATCTTAAGTGCTGTACTCCAGCCTGGGCGACAGAGCGAGTCTCCATCTCAAAACAACAACAACAATAAAAACAAAGCTCTGCTTTTAGTATGTCCACATTAAATGCTCGACAAAGGGTTACTTAGAGAAAACATGGACGATTTCTTTAAGAAAGGAACCATGCTTTCTTCTCCAGCACAGCCAGTGGATGGAAGGCCTGCTTCCGTCCTCCTTTCCATTCTTTCAAGAAAAACTTTTATGAGTCTACTCATAAAAGTTTTTATAATGTATTTTTTGTCTTACCACAGAACAAAAAATACATTATACTAACATTTTATTTCAGAACTTAGTTAAAAGCCTTAAATAAGGTATTAAATAACAAAATGTAATGGTGCATAAACATCATAATCAACTAAGATTTATTCCAGACAGTAAAAAGAGTTAAATCAATCTATCATGTCACTTACTTCATAGTCTAACAGACAGTCTCAAAAAAAAACCTCCCAATAAAATTAAAAAAAAAAAACTATTTGATGAATTTTAGTATTTTTCAAGAAAATACAAAACAATTTAGAAAACTAGTATATAGTAGTTTCCTTAACTTGGTGGAATCATTCATTTTTTTAAATCCATAGCAAATATTATATTTAATGGGGAAACTTCAAAATGTGTATTTTTAAACCTCAGGACCCAAGCAAGGATGTAGGTTATCCTGGGACCTGCTCCATTAGGATACAAATCAAATACAAAAATAAATAAATAACTGGTATAAAGCTGAGACGTATAGAGATAATTTTTAACTTATTATTTAAATATGACATGATCATCTCCATAGAAAATACAAATGAGTGCAGAGAAAAGGTGTTGTAACTATTTAATAATGTTCAATAAGTTTGTCAGATACAAGATCAACATGCAAAAATCAACATTATTTTCTTATTTGGCAATAATAAACTAAAAAAAAAGGGAAATTAGGTATCATACTTAATAGCAACAAAACAAAAAGAATCTATACAGAAATCAACCAAGTAAAGAATGAATGGACATTAATGGAGAAAAATCTTAAAAACCTATAAAAGGATATGACGGAAGGCCTCAATAATAGATAGGCATGTGTATGAATGGTATGACTTAACCTCATAAAGATACCAGGCCTTACAACATAATCCATATATTTAATGTAATTCGAATTGAATATATTGAAAGAATTTTAACAACTGATTCTGAAATTTATGTGAAGGAATAAAAAAAATTTAACAGTTTTGCAAGAGATGATCAAAACGGGAGGACTCGCCCTACCAGATATTAAGCAAGTTCTAGTAATGATGTAGTAATGATAGAAAAACACAAAGTATGTCCATGGAACAGAAGAGAAAGCACAGAAACAGATTTAATGTAGGATAGTGTGGTAGCATAAATGTTCAGAAAAAGGATGGATTATTTAGCAAATGGTGTTGGAAACTTAGCTTATTACCTAAAGAAACGGAAAATGTCCTTCAAAGAGATTAAAGATTGTAACATGAATTGTAAAACTGTGAGACAAACAAAATATAGAATGGAAAATAAAAGTCCGGGCGCGGTGGCACATGCCTGTAGTCCCAGCACTTTGGGACGCTGAAGGGGCAGATCATGAGGTCAAGAGATGAAGACCATCCTGGTCAACATGGTGAAACTCCATCTCTACTAAAAATACAAAAATTAGCTGGGCATGGTGGCATGCACCTGTAGTCCCAGCTACTTGGGAGGCTGAGACAGGAGAATCGCTTGAACCTGAGAGGCGGAGGTTGCAGTGAGCCGAGATCATGTGACTGCACTGCAGCCTGGTGAGAGAGCAAGACTCCATCAGAAAGAAAGAAGAAAGAAAGAGAGAGAGAGAGAGAGAGAGAGAGAGAAAGGAAGGCAGGAAGGAAGGAAGGAGAAAGAAAGAAAGAAAACAAAAGGGAATGAAGGAAAAACTAAATTTTAAAATTCTTAGTTTAAAAGGATTTCAGTTGAAAGACTTCGAAAGCATATACCTTAGAGGAAAAAGTTGATGGTTTACATTTATATATTATAAATTATATACTTATATTTGTACCAAAAGGAAAAAATAACAGAGAGGTAACAGACTGGAAGAAGATATTTGCAATAGCAAAAGCATTCAAAATGGATATCAGCAAGTAAAAGAAAAAGGACAGGGAAGCTAACAGAAAAAAGTGGAAAAAATTAAAACCATTAAAAAAAGAGAGAGAGAAAATCTAGTAGAAACAAATAGGTACACAAGTTTTACTAAAATGTCTCTTTGAATATTAAGAGACATGCTGCATTACAGCACATTATTAAAACTTACAGAATGGGAGATCTGGCAGCTTTAGAAACCTTTCCACAGCTAATTGTGCAAGATGCAGTAAATTCAATGAAGGCAGAAAAATCAGAGCACTGTGATGATGAAGACTATTACAAAGAAAATGTGCTACCTTTTGAGTCATATCATGGTACGTATAATATATTATCTAATAGTGTCAATACTTGTGCTAATAAATTATTACTTTTTATGCTCATGGGTTATTATCTTAATCTCAAAATTAAATAGTTTTAAATTGTAGCCTTAGATTGTCAATCTCAGTTGTGGAACAAAGAGGATTTTTGTGTTAGCACTTTGAAGTATCTGGTTTAAAATATCAACTTCCATAGGCAGCAATCCAGAGTATTGCAGAATGCATGCTGAAGTAGCACATTTATAAAAGTACCGGGGACCTTGATGACAGACCTTTTAAGAATACATAACTGTATGTAGTGGAGAAAACCAGCAACAATTGGTTCTCAGCCAAGAGAAAATTAGATTAGGAAATTTTCAAGTGAGGACTGAGCGGCTCAAGATGCTTAACACTCCAGTATACTGTCTGCACATTTTAATTACAAATCCAATGATTTAATACAGTCTTTTGTCTTAGGTAACTCTGACTTGTATGCTTTCAGCACTTTTCAAATGAGGTAAAGAAAAAATAGCATTTTAAAACCAAGTAACACTCCTGATGGAAACCACTGCCGAAAAACAGGAGGATGAGAAAAGCTGAAATCTGTTACCTTATTGTTGTTTTGCTTAAACGGGAGGTATTTGTTTGGAATTGGGGGAAACTGATAAGCACCTGGAGTATGGTGACGCATTTGGCATTCCATTTGTGTAATCCACTAACCTTTTCAGTGATGAATTTGCTAATCAGTGATCATCTGCAGTAACTTCAATGATAGAGCATTTTACAGACTTCTTTTATGAACAGTGGTAAAATTGAATAGCTTGAGCAATGATTCTCAAGATTTATGTATCATAGTATTTTTTGGAATTTGGGGAGAATGTGTATGTATCTAAAGCAAAGCAGAAGTAGTGTTCTCACCCATCTAGGGGGCTTTTCTATCGCTAATGAGTGAGATTCTATTGCCCAAGATTGTAAGTGACTGCATGCATATAGTAAGTAATGAATTTAGGCAACAAAAATTGTAAAAAAAACCTTGTATTATAAGCTATTCCTTCCTTTCTTCTGACATTTTTGTATACCTCCTAGACCAACTAATTTTCTACCATTTCCCTTTCTCCCCACAAATTGTATCCTGTCCTTTGAAACTCATGATCCAAACTCAACAAATTCCCTTAAATCCTAAACTTCATTTTTGGTGTTTCTGTCACTTACTGCTTTTAAGTGAAATTGTTGCCCACCAGCAGCGCTTTCCCTTAGGAGCACACAAACTCAAAGGATTGGTTCTCTCTCATTCCTCAGGTGGTGGACATGCCATCACCAGATCATGATTTCCCCAGTGCAAAAACCCCAAATCCTCTGAGGTTTTGCCATGGGTTATTCAGTACTATCTTCTTGTTTTTGTTATCTTGCACATTCCTAGACCTCTTCTTCTTCTGTCTCTCCATCTTTCCACTGCATTATCACCCAATTCATGTTCATACTTTCCCCCATGAGCAGCCCAGATACTATGACCATTTACTTTCTTATAACCCCTTTCCTCTTTAATGATTTGAAAAAAACACACACACATTGAGGTAGCTGAACAAGGCTGAAGAAAAAAAAATGTGTTTTTTGTTGTTGTTTTTTGTTTTTGAGATGGAGTCTCGCTCTGTCACCAGGCTGAAGTGCAGTGGTGCGATCTTGGCTCACTGAAACCTCCGCTTCCCGGGTTCAAGTGATTCTCCAGCCTCCCGAGTAGCTGGAATTACAGGCGCCTGCCACCACGCCCAACTAATTTTTGCATTTTCAGTAGAGACGGGACTTCACCACGTGGGCCAGGATGATCTCGACCCCTTGACCTCATGATCTGCCCATCTCAGCCTCCCAAAGTGCTAGGATTATAGGCACGAGCCACCATGCCCGGCTGTTTTTTGAAGACATGTTAAATTCCTAACAACTGTCTTTTTTTTTTATTTTTTATTTTTTTCAGATGGAGTTTCATTCTTGTTGCCCAGGCTGGAGTGCAATGATGTGATCTTGGCTCACTGAACCTCCTCCTCCCAGGTACAAGCAATTCTCCTGCCTCAGCCTCCGGAGTAGCTGGGATTACAGACACGTGGTGCCACCACACCTGGCTAATTTTTGTAATAGAGATGGGGTTTCACCATGTTGGTAAGACCATGTTGGTCTCAAACTCCTGACCTCAGATGATCGCCCTCCTCGGCCACCCAAAGTGCTGGGAATACAGGCGAGAATCACTGCGGCACCCAGCCTATAACAACAAATTTCTAATGGCACTTAATATCTGAAATGCCAATCATACTTCCCCAGTGCATGTGATTTCCCATTCTCCATAAGGGATATTTCACATCTTTCTTCAATTCCAAACCTCTTTCCCATCACAACTCCCTCAGCTGAATATTTCCTAGTGTCTTGAAAAAATGGAAACAATCTGACAGTTGCAAATGTTTGCACTGTCCAGACCTGTCAATTTCTTGTACAGCACTCAAACTCATCCCCAGCTGCTGCTTCCTTTGATTTTTGCTTTCCATAACATGATGTTTTTACATTTACCTCAGTGACTTTTCTTCCCAAGTCATCTTCACCAGACCAATATTCTTCTTGAGTAGTTTCACTCAATAATTCACTTTACACACTAATAACGCTGAAATCCCTGTCTCTCATCCTGACAAGATTACTGTACACTAAGACTCCCTATAATTGCATTCTGCTGGCCAGATTTTATAGTTTATAATTTAAAATATTAACATAATCATAGATGTTAAAAACAGGACCCTTAATGATCATCAGTATCCAATCAATATCAGGATTAAAGCTTTTTGAGCATGCCCTAGAAAATGATCTAAACTGATATGTTTTCTGAAATGACAATCTCTTAAAAATTTGACACATTTTACTAGATTTATAGGTATGCAATTTGATGTGACAAGGACTATATCTAAGAGTTAAGTAAATGGACAGTGAAGCCAGACTGTCTGTTGAAATCCTGATTCTGGCACTAACTAGATCTGAGGTTTGAAGTGAGTTAATTAACCTCTCAGAAACCTCAAAGGATTATTGCAAAGATTAAATAAATTACCACATGTAAAGAACTTAGAACAGTGCCTAGCACACAGTAAAATGTCAATAAACTAACTATTCTTATTATTTGGCACACATTTTCCAAATAGACACAATATTTAAAATTCAAGTTGGTGTTTAATCAGGTGCAGAGATTACAGTTGATATGAGGGCAGGACCAGGGAGCACCTATCTTTTATTTCAGAATCTATGACTACGTTTTGAGTATGTGACTCAAAATACAATGGAATGTTTAACTTCAATGCCTCACAAAGTTTCACTTTATCTCCAAGAAGCTTTAAAAAGAGGCTGGTTTGAACTTGGAGGCCCAAATCTTTCAGTCTAACATCACTTATTTAAGTTTTCGCACAAAAAAATTTTTAAGTCAGCAAATTTTGGTCAATTTTCACACAAAATTATATGTATTAACACATATAATCATCATACTAAATAAAGCCCTCAATTTAAAATAAGTTGTGTTATTTTAAAGAAAGCTATGTTAGGGGAAAAAAATGTATTCCTAGTTGGTTTTTGTTATAGCATACAAGGCAAACACCTAAAAACCACAAGATTATATTATCAAAGAGATTTCAGGCGTATTTCACTTAGCCTTTAGAAGAAATTGTATTTCTGCTTAAGACGTTTAAGAACTTTGACTTTAAGTAGTTACTAACTGGTTAAAAATCGGCTTATATATTTTTAAAAAGTTATGTTCATTTTTCTTAAAACTGGATTCAAACAAAAAAAGATATGTTCAGAAATAATTAGAAAGAGATTTACTTGATACAGTTCCAGACATAGTATCCTAAAATATGGCATCTTCAGATTTGAGAAAACAGCAAAAGTGGGAAGGTCTCTTTGACATTGCCCTCACCCTTCTCCTCTGAAACAGACCGTAAAAGAATTCTCTGACCTTTCTCTCTGAAGTAGATCATAAGACCCTTACCCCAGAGATAACCGCCCTGTGCCCAGAGGAAAGGAACATTTTTATCCTCTAAGACGTAGAGACACCCACAATAATCTGAGAATAAACAGGCCTTGCTAAATTCTCCTCAGTTTATTAACATTGAATCATAACCTTTTGTCTTCCAATCGTATTTCTCCACATCCATCCACGTCTTCATCAAACTTAGTAAAAAAAATTCCCAAGTTTAACTGCGTTCCTTGAGTCTCCATTTCTGAAAGCTCTAATAACATGTAAAACTTGTATTAAATTAATTTGTACGCATCTATCTTGTTAATCTTTAGTCATAGGAGTCTCAGCCATGAACCTAGTAATGGGTGAGAAAAGAAATTTTTTCTCCCCTATGGAATCAAATACTTTATTTTGGAATGTACAGTTCCAAATCCTATTTCTTGTGTAGTTGTTTAGGAGCTGAAACTGCACTAAAATAAATAAGTTAAAAAGTTTATGAAGTCATTTTAGGATATTTTTTAGTTTTACCTATAGCACATGAGATTCAGTTTTACAAGTTGGAACTAAATATCATTAAAGATAAGCACTCGGTTTTGAACTTTTATTCTAAAGTTTAAAATCCAAGGTAAATAAATAGCAATTACCTTTTAAAAGTGAATACAAAAGATAAAAACAGAGTAAGTTTTAAAAATTTTATCCCCGAATCAGAAGTGGATTCTTTCACTAATATTTTAATGATACAAATAAGAGCAATTCAACATTAGAGTGAGTTCTACCTCATAAAGAATTTGCAGACAGATAAATTACAATTATTAGATGTTCCCATTTTCATAAGACTTCATTAAATTTTCATTATGTAGATATAGCCACAGTAGCATATTAACAATAGAATATCAGACCTGATTTTTTAAAAACTGTTTCACAGCTCAAAAATATAGAAGGATAATCCTTTCAGGGAAATGACATTCTTATATTGTTCTTTCACAAATATGTTTTCGGACATAATGTAGGGTGAGATATTTTTAAAATAAAACGTTTTTATAAGAGTACTATGTATTCATCATACTAGCTCCTGAAAACTCACGAGAGAAATGGTATAATAAAAAATAAATATTTGTTCTTTGTACCTGATTCCTGGCACAGAGCTCCTAAAAGCCCTTGAAATCTCCCATGTGCCTTCTGCATACTAATGAGATGACTAGGTGTGTTGAGGGGGAAGGTGTGTGGCAAGTCGATGGCAGGAGGCTAGAGAGCTTCAGCATGGGGCCTCGTTCCCAGAAGGATCAAGCTAACATTAAAAAGGCCGAATGAGGCCGGGCGCGGTGGCTCACGCCTGTAATCCCAGCACTTTGGGAGGCCGAGGCGGGCGGATCACAAGGTCAGGAGATCGAGACCACGGTGAAACCCCGTCTCTACTAAAAATACAAAAAATTAGCGGGGCACGGTGGCGGGCGCCTGTAGTCCCAGGTACTTGGGAGGCTGAGCCAGGAGAATGGCAGGAACCCGGGAGGCGGAGCTTGCAGTGAGCCGAGATCGCGCCACTGCACTCCAGTCAGGGGGACAGAGCGAGACTCCGTCGCAAAAACAAAATAAAATAAAATAAAATAAAATAAAAATTAAAAGGCCGAATGTTCAGCCTCCTCTCCCCTCCTGCATAATCACTGGGGAAAAAAGGGGGGCTGGAGATAGAGTAGCCAATGTTTAATCAATCACGCCTATGTGATAAAACCTCCATAAGAAATTCCAAAGAATGGATTTCGAGAAGCTTCTAGGGTGGTGAAAACATCTACATGCCTGGTAGGGTGGTTTCTTGGAAAGGGCATGAAAATTATGCCTTCTCCTCCATACCTTGCCCTTGCATCTCTTCCATTTGGCTGTTTCTGAGTTATATCCTTTATAATAAAGCTGTACTTAGAAGTACAGCACTTTTCTAAGTTAAGAATTGTTCTAGTAAATTATCAAATTTGAGGGATGGTTGTGGGGACTCCTGAATTTGTAGTTGCCTGAGCAAAATGTGGGTATCCTGGGCACTCCACTGGCACCTGGTGCCTAAAGTGGGGGCAGTCTCGAGGGACAGAGCTGTTAACCTGTAGGGTCTGCGCTAACTCTAGGAGTTAGTTTCAAAACTGAATTGCATTGTTGGACACCAGTTGCTGCTGGAGCACTGGTTGGTGTGTGAAAAAAGGACATGTATTTGGTTGAGAAGTGGTATCAGAAAACACCATGCAAGCGCATAAAAAAGAAAATTTTAAATTATGCATAATCCTGACACTAAAACATTATCATTATTAACTTTAGTACATTTCCATTTAGTCTCCTTTTTCTCTATGTATAATCATTTATTTCTGACAAATAACAATGAGTGTTCATTTAATGTCCAAAAAGTTGTATTACACACAGCTATTTTATAAAGTACACTTCATAAAATTTTATAATATATAACACTATATTTTATTTTTAGAAAGACAGTTAAATAAAAAATTATAAGGTATCAAAATGCGTGCCTTATTATTGCTTGAAGGAAATGAATTGTGTTGCTTAGGTAATTTTCATTGACAAATAATTTTTCTCCAAAACATGTGATTTATTTAGTTTCTTAAATTCATGAAATTACACAACAAAATTACTAAATGTGTTTTGATAACTAACTGATTTTTATTTGTTAATAAAGCCTTTGGACAGTTGTATTTTCTAGAAAGCATATACAGTCATGTGTCATTTAACGATGGGAATACATTCTGAGAAATGTGTCCTTAGGCGATTTCATAGTAGTGTGATTATAGAGTGGTCTTACACAGACTTAAAGGATTTAGCCTACCACACATCTAGGCTATATGGTAATGCTTATTGCTCTTAGGTTATAAACTTGTATAGCATGTTACTGTGCTGAATGTTCTAGGCAATTGTAACACAGAAGTATTTGTATATCTAAACAAATGTAAATGTAAAAAAGGTACAGGAAACAAACAGTATTACAATCTTATGAGATCACCATCATATATGCGATTGTCGTTGGCTAAAATGTCATTCCGCAGTGCATTACTGTGTGCGTGGATATGTGTGTATATATTTCGATTATATATAAGCATATATATGTATGCTTGTACCTATATACACACACACGCATATATACATATAGATATAAATAGATTTTATAATTGGAATATTAATTTATAACCTGTACATATATTACTATATATTAATATCAAGGGGAAAAATAGAAGATTAAAACTTCATAATAATGTTATATTTGTCAATATTACATAATTTTTTTCTAGGTAAATAAATGTTTTTCAACACACTGAATACTTATGAATCATGATAATTTATTGCATTACTTTAAAAGAAAACATCTACTGGTCAATAGGTTAGCAGGTCTCAGTCATAATTCTATCACATAAAGAAATAATGGTATTGTCTGCATCCTTCTTATCTAAGATCAGCCTTCACTTGTATACTGTATCCCATACTCTTTTGCCTATTCAAGTGTAGATGCCAGATCCCATACAATTTCCTCTCTCTTTCCAATATCAACTAATTATGTATTCTTACCAAATTAAAAGGAAAAGACTGTAACATATCTCATACTTAAAAACAAACCAATTATTATCAACAACAGCAACCTCCTGAACCTAAGATCTCTGTCCACTACTACATTTCTCAGCTCTTGTTTACAGCAAAAGACTTGAAAAGATTGTCTTTACATGTGGTTTTTAACTCCTCCCCTCCCATTCTACCTTCACTCTATTCTAATAAATCTTCATCAACCACTCTGTCAAGCAGCCTTTGTCAAGTTCACCAAAGATCTCCATGTTGCTAAATTCAGTGGTCAAGTCTAAGTTCCCATCTCATTTGAAAAGCTAGATTCAGCTAGCTTCCAGGATCTGTAGATTTCTTCCTATCTCACTGGCTACTCCTCCTCAATCCACTTTGCAGGTTCTACACTTCTTCTAAGATCTCTAAAAGTCGGAGTGTCCCAGGGTTACAGTCCCTAGTTCTCTTATTTTCAGTGTCTACCCTCAATCTCAATATCTTACCCAGTATCATGGGTTTAAAATAAAATCGACCCTGACCCTTTCTCCCAAGGTTGTCTAGGTTTGAGGAGTGGCCAAGGGGTGCAGGTTGGGAGAGGTAGAAAAACCCTGGACGTGTGGGGCACAGTGTCCACATACCTGTGCATGAGGCCCCACATGTGGTATCTAGCTGGAGGCAGCTAGATAGAGAAGGAAGACAGGCGGTGAGCCAGGAGCCATATCCTGGCATGGAACTCTAAGACGTCAAAGGATTCTAAACTCACACTTGATCTTCCAAGTGTTTTGGAAGGTGTATCTATCACAAGAGGAGGTTAGGAGATATGTCCTCTTGCCCTGAGCTCTGCAAATGTTGAGACTGTCCTGTTCCCACAGCCCCTTTGCCAGACCTTTGCTTTTCCAGATTCCCTTCTAGCCAGGAGTGGTCATATGATTCAGACATGTGATGCCAGCAAGGGGCTTCTGAGGAATATTTTACACCCTGAACATGGGAGAGAAGCCCATGAGGAAATGCTCATGAGGAGAATCCCTTCTCTTATCTCTTCTTTCCTGCTTTTGAATGCAACCAAGAAAGGATATAATAATGCTTAGAGCTGAAGAAGTCATCCTTGGACCATAAGATGACACAGTGCATGACAACAGTCAACATTCCAAGGATGATGTAAGAACTTTGGTCCTTGTTGACATTACTGAGCTTTTGAACCAACTCTAGAACACTTATCTCTGAATTTTAAGTTTCATACATCACCAGTGTCACTCTGATTTAGGACACCATACTGGTCAGCATTTGATACTTCCAGTAGTGGCCATTCTAACAGAAACATACTTTATAGTGACTAGTGAGAGAAATCAGTTTGGCTGGAAAATCACCATTTCAATTGTTTATGATATCTCTATGCCTCTTTCACTGTTGTATTTTTTTCAAATCATCTCACTTTTATTTTCTTAATGTTTTAAAAGGAAATAAATAACTGCCATAAATTTTAGAAAACCAGGATAATTTGCTATTATAGAAAATAATAGATATATAAAGTGAAATCAATACTGAAAATAAATAAAACATGAGTAACACTAAAAACAAAAAATAAAATCTATACATTGATGATTCCAAATTGTATCCTCAGCTTTCACTACTCCAGCTTCCAACTCAGCATCTGCACTGAGATATTCAGCAAGTTATCTTACAAATAAATAAATAAATAAATAAATCTGTTCAACCCCCAAAAGTGATCCCTCCACAGTTTTCCGCATTTCGGTAACAACCATTCACTGTTCTAGTACCTCAAGCCAAAAACCTTGGAGTCACACTCCACTCCGTTCTCTTAGAATCTACATAAAAATGTAGGCTGGGCTGGGCGGCTCAGGTACTTTGGCAGGCCAAAGCAGGAGGACCACCTAAGGTCAGGAATTCGAGACCAGCCTGGCCAACATGGTGAAACCCCGTCTCTACTAAAAACACAAAAAATTAGCTGGGCATGCTGGCACATGTGTGTACTCCTGGCTACTTGGGAGGCTAAAACAGGAGAATCCCTTTAACCCGGGAGGTGGATGTTGCGGTGAGCCAAGATCACACCACTGCAGTCACTCCAGCCTGGGCAAAACTCCTTCTCAAAAAAAAAAAAAAAAAAAATATATATATATATATATAAAATATGTATATATAATGTATGTATATATATAATAAATAAAAACTAGCTAATTCTGTAAACTCCATCTTTGAAACATATCCACAATTTTCATATTTCTCATTTGTTGAATAAATTAAGAAATAAGGATCAAATCAAAGTTCATACATTAAAATCAAAATATATGAATAATATGGAACACAAAAGTTAATTATTATAACTATTCTCAGATTTATTCTACTCTTATGAAATCTTACTCTTCACTATTTGGGGGAAAAACTACAGTCTTATGAATAGCTAGTTTAGATTAATTCAGATTTTTAAGCATTTCCTTAGACTGCACATTTCTTGTGGGATATAAAGGTAATCTGAGTCTAAGCCCTATATAAAGAACAGAGAACCTGCTAATTTTTATGTTTTCATTATGAAGAAGACATTTTCCTCTTAGAGAGGTTTTTAGACTTTCTCATCCTTAGATAGCACTTGACTCTCCTATATCTGATAGAAACCTAATTATTTTTGGGAAAAGTGAAACTATAATTTGACCTCAAGGTATAATGGAAAACAATTCCAGTGTGCCTATGGCAGTCATCCTTCAAACCAGTTTTCTCAAATGTGAGCTTCCAGTCGACGAAATATGTTAAATACACTTATTCATAAACCCTGATTCATAGGAAGATCATATGGGAATTTTAATGCATTTTAAAGAAAAGCCTAAAAAGAGAGCAGTCCTTTTACATTTCAGAAAACTTAAAACTATAGCCTAAAATAAAGGATACAATGAGACTGACAATAACACTTGCAGAATGCACAGCTTTTTGAATCAGTGACTAAAATTCAGTTTTTAAAGAAGTGATTGCTAAATGCATTTAAATGCTAAAATTAAGGCAATCAGCAAAGGACCCACTATTACCTTAGAAAAGTCTTAACTTGTCTGAAGCAAGTCTAGTAGTGTCATTGAAAAATACACAAAGCTCCACACAATGTTGTTTGGATTGTACTACTCTTTAAATACACTTGGATCGCTTATTACATCGTTATGGTGATTTCTAGTAATGTTTAAACATAGATCAAAGAAATAGAGGAAGACAGAAAAAATGGGATAACAGACAAATTATATTCACTTTCAGAATTATCTTTAAAAATGATTCTATCTTATTACAATGAATAAAATAAATTTATTATTGGTTCTAGCTAATTCTTAAAACTAAAGTGTTCATAGTATACATGGGCATTCAGAAGTATATTTGGTTTTTAAAATTTGGGAAAATACATCTTCAGTATAGCATGTTGACCTAATAATCTTTTTACAAAACGGGTAACATTTTTTACACATACTATCTCTAAATAGTTAAAATAATTAGAAATCTGTAAAATCTTGATTTTAATTGAATAGCTTTGATGGTGAACGGTAAACCATGAATAAAATCAGTTGTATAGAGATATAAGCTAATATTTTTAAGTTTGCATAGATGATTTTGAGCTTCCTTCTTAAAAATAAAAATCAGTATATCAATATTTTTATCAGTAACTAGTATTTTGAGAATAAGAAAGTTCTAAAAAAAAATTCCTCAAAACTCATCCAGAAAATGCTGCAATTGATGAAATTTTTACTACACAACTCAGAACTAGATTTACTGTTCTCATAAAGGCTTAAACTTTTAAGTTATTGCTTTGACTATAGTATAGAAATGAGATAATTTTAGAAAGTAGGCTATATATATTTGTTACTTTTAACATATTAAGATGAAAGTTTTCATAAGTATATTCATTATATTAATATGAAATTGAAAAATTAAAGCATTAAAGTATTTTTGTGATATTGTTGTATTTTTCAGGAACATGTCCATTTGGTTTTCTGCCTTTACTTTTTTAAACCTCAACCACAAAGTACTAATATAATACTAATCAAGCTGAAAGTAATTCTGACTTAATTGTTTTTACTAACATTTAGACACATGTTTCTCAAAGTAAAGGTTATCTTCTTAAGAAATATAATAAGTTATTATGGGTACTGGTAAGGTATTTTGCTATTCATCCCTGAAGCTATTCAGAAGCCTTCTTAGATTTCTTAGCATTTGGCAGGTGTCCAACCTCACTGAGAATACTTTTTTTTTTCCTTCCAGAACTAAGAACAAAACTAGCTATTTATTAATCAAATGAGCATTCCACCCCTGGAGCCAATTCTTTCATAATAGGATAAGTTTGGCTTAAAAAAAGAAAGGATCATATCAAGCATAATTCTTCATGATACCATATGGTAAACAAAGCCAGTCAAATTCTAAAGGGATTTTGATAGAGGCTGAGCAAAGCTTCACCATTAAAAACACAAGGAACCAAAGGCAGCAGGGCATTTCCATACAGAGTGGTTAAAAATACTCAAACCACCCTGTATGGGCAATAAATTACATGCTGTATTCTTTACATATGTGATTACATGTAATTATCACAATGCTCTATGAAACAGGCATAATTATTCCCAATTCAGAGGAGAAAGTAAGGCCCAGACCGCTGATGTAACTTGCCAAGGTCTTGTAAACACTACAGGACTGAAGAGAAATTCAAACCCAACTAAGTTTGACACTCAAGTTATTACTCCCCTTGACCATTATGTCTTCCTTGACAGTTAGGACTAGGGAAGAAGAAAGGAAAGTAAAAGTTATATCTTTAAACAAATACTTGTTTAAACCATCTGACAGAGTCTTTGCCAACCTATCACTCATATAAAACCTAAGGAGAGAGACTAGAAATCAGAAAACATGACCCGGTGAAATCCTAAGTCTTCATGCAGAAGTCCGTTGATGAGAAGGGGCAAAGGGACAGATACAGAAAAGCAAAGCCTGGTAGATTCTGTGTTCCCTTCATTTAGGCACCAATGTTCTTTCCTACGTCTTAAAACGGCCACTATTTCATTTTTTCTTCAAAATAACTTGAGATGTTATTAAACAAATTATTTTGAAATACAGTTGTTAATATTTTTCAATAACAGAAATGGGTGATTAGAGAAACTATCCATTTTTATTTTATTTTATTTTATTTTTTTTAGGAGTCGTCTCACTCTGTTGCCCAGGCTGGAGTGCAGTGGCACGATCTCGGCTCACTGCAAGCTCCGCCTCCCGGGTTCACGCCATTCTCCTGCCTCAGCCTCCTGAGTAGCTGGGACTACAGGCGCCCGCCATCAGGCCCGGACAATTTTTTGTATTTTTTTAGTAGAGACGGGGTTTCAACGTGTTAGCCAGGATGGTCTCGATCTCCTGACCTCGTGATCCGCCCGTCTCAGCCTCCCAAAGTGCTGGGATTACAGGCTTGAGCCACCGCGCCCGGCCCCATTTTTATTTTGAAGGTAAATGTCAAGAGAGTTCTAAAGTCTCCTCACAAATTAAAGTTTCACATGTCATAGTACGTCAGCCATACTGTAAGTTAATTTTGTGCTGGTAACAATTCAATAATAGTTTTATTCATATTTACATATACTATTTTTTAATTAGGTTAGAGTTTTGCTATGATAATTGTAAGCATTGATTTTGACCTGTCAGAAACTCAATGAGAATATTCAAATGATTGGAATTCTTTCCTCTAACTATAATTACCTATTTGAATGAAAAAGAGACAAAGGACAAGTAAGCAAGCAGCAAATAATACAGACAAGTATTATTTAATTTTAATTACTTTTTTAGTTAAATCCAAGAATTGGCATACCTCAGTTCCCCTGTAATCATATTACCTATATTACCTCACTCTATTTTTTATTATTTTTTCTAGAGAATTCATTAATATAGTAACAAGCCAACTAATTAAATGTTCTCTATTAACATCAAAAGGGGTTTTCTATGATGACTTGCAGTAAATTTAGAATTTAAAAAAGTTAATTTTTAAGATAATACAATAATAATTCAATTAATTAGGATAAATAGGAGTCAGCCAGTCATAGTGTTAGGGAAATGAAAGTCAGTAGAGAAACAACAGAGGTAAGATCTGAGGCAAAAGAGAGCATATCTAGAATGGCCAGAGGGCCAAAATGCATAAAATGAAGCTGAAGAAAGAAAAGGGCAACTAGATCAGGGAGGTTTAATGGGCCTTGGCAGGAAGTCTGACCTTTAGTTCAGAGTAATGGGCTCTTTTTGAAGAGTTTTACCCCAGAGTGTTGTATGAATGGCTTTAAGTTTTTCAAGAGATCTGTCTGGTGAAGGCAGGGGCAAGAATTGATGTGGGTAGAGAAGTTAGGAGACCACTGCAGTGATTCTGAAGATGATAGTGGCTTAAAGAAAACAGTGCCAGTGAATATGGGGAGAAGCAAACACATTTTAGATAAAGGAGATATATGTGTGAAAGAACGTGTATAATCAAAGCAACGAATACTTGGTAACTGAATGAATGACTTGTTTTAGAAAGACAGTGACTTCCAAAGGGCCTTACGTGGTGATTTTTTATTCTTAATACATTGAACAAGGGGACCTGTCTTGTTCACCATTTTACAAAAATTTTTGAAAAATACAAGTAAACATTAACTTTTATGCTTTCCCCAATATACTAAAAAAAGTTTTCCGCATAAATGATGCTTATATCTTTAAAGCGAACACTTTCACATTTCCTATACCATTTTGAATACATATTATACAGAGCTTTATTCTTGTTTAAAAAAAAGAAAAAAAGCCAGATTTTCAGTTTTAGTTAATGTTCAACATCATTATTACTCTTCTTAACTCCTTTTTTCCTTATAAATTATGCCCTGCTGATTTCTTTACAACCACTTCTTAAACAGTTAATATAATGTATTTTAAATAAAATGAAATTTTCTTCAGATTCTGGAAAAGATTAAGGGATATTTTCTGGAGATATCTTTCTCGTTGTTTTTCTTCAACATGTCCCGTTATCCTGCCAAAAACTATCTTTCCTAACTCACTGAGGAGACTACGCAGAAATCCCTCAATTCACTGCGCTACCCCAGTTCCACCAACATATCTGCATCACACCTATCATTATTTATTCCATTCAGTCTCAGTGGAAACGGATCCTCCTGCCTGGTTTCTTTTAGCTTACTGGACAAATGTCCTTCCTGAAATCCAATGTAGAGGAATTGCTCTACCACTATCCTGGATCACATTCTCTACACAACCTCACATCACAACTATAACAGTAATTCTCCTTTCCTATATTCTTAATTTCTTTATCACTGGTTCTTTTCCATCAATATATCCATATTCATAATTCCTTCAACTTAAAACCATCCTAGGCCAGGTGTAGTGGCTCATGCCTGTAATCCCAGCACTTTGGGAGGCTCAGGCAGAAGGATAGCTTGAAGCCAGGAGTTCGAGACCAGCCTGGGTAACATCATGAAACCCCATCACTATTAAACAACAACAACAACAACAACAACAACAAAATTAGCCAGGCATGATGGTGCATGCCTCTGGTTCCAGCTACTAGGGATGCTGAGGTGGGAGGATATCTTGAGCCCAGGAGGTTTAGGCTACAGTGGGCTTTGATGGCACTACTGCACTTCAAACTGGGCAACAGAGCGAGACTCTACCTCTTGAAACAATAAATAAATAAATAAAAATAAAAACAAAGAAAAAAAAAGCCATCCTCTATACCCCTTCTAACAACTACCCAATTTCTCTCCTTCATTTACTAAATTTTTTAAAAAGCATCATCAAAGGTTTATGTTCTTCTGCCCGTTTAATGGTCAGGTATATTTCATTATTATACCCATTTCAAAGAGAGGAAGACTCAGGAAGATTAAGCACTTTCCAAAGAATATAATCCAGAAGGCAGTTTAGACATAATTGAATTTAAGATATTTTCATTTAAGGCTTTATTTGCTTTGTAATATAAAACTTGATGCTACCAATGCCACTAAATATAATTATTGATTTTTTCATGTTCAGTTATTTTTCCAAACAGTAATATCATAAAAATTCATCCACATTATGTAAAAAAATACATATGAACATTATTCAAACAAATTGATTTTTAAAATATGTGACAGTACTAAATACAAATCATAAAGTTAAAATTAAGCAAAGGCTTTACCTTTTGTTGAATTAGACAAAAAAGTTAAAAAGAAAAAAACAATTACCTAAAAAGTATACTTGAAATATAGGACAAAGAATGATCCTTTTTGCCAATTTATAACCTAGTGTTACATAAATGTTAAAGTCTTATTCCCTTATTTCTGCTAGTATTTAAATATATAATATAAATAATAAATAAAGTGTTACTTGTGTTTTACTTTATACTACAAAGTAGGTACAAAGATGTAATTTGTGCTAAAGTGGGTAAAAGTACAATATGATAAATATATTTTATGTGCCTAAATTGAATATATGCCAAATTCAATTTCATCAGAACAAATAGTCTAAGAAACCAACACTGTACTTCAGAAGGACAGTTTAATTGTACATAATTAAACAATATGATGACTACTAGCTCAACTAAGTAATATTGAGAATTACAAAAGGCTATCACTCATTGTAGATAATTTCTATTTTGCACCACTATGTTTTAATTTTTCTAATTCCTTGGTTATCCTTTTTATTTAATGTAGATAAATAATTCCTTCAACAAAATTAACTACTTAATGTCAATACACCTTAGGCACTAAAGTCTTTAATATATTACTTTATTCTGTAAACATTCATTGAGGGTCTACTATGGGCCAGGAACTGTCAGGCATTGAATGTAGAAAGATGGAAAATGGGTGACATAATTGCTATCTGAGGTAGTTCAAGGAGAATGTCAATAGCACAGAAAAGTCACACATTACCTCATGAAACTTCTGAAAATACATTCATTTAAATAAAAGCATTTAACAAATATAACACTAGCATAAGCAAATTATATGAAAATGCAATTCAATATATCATATCTTAATAACTAATATGTATTTAAATATTACTATCTTTCTAAAATATGATACATTCCAAAGAAACAATATTTTTTTTGTTATATCAAGGATTGCAACTATTCTTCTTTTCAGAAAATGTAAATCAGCTACTTTTTTTTGCCCACATAAAGTACTACTACTGTTGAAAAGTAATGTGAATGTTTTCATATTTCTGCATGGCAGAACTTCCTGAACATATAAAAGTAGATCTTGGGATAAAGAACAAACTTTCAAACTTGAGAGATGATTAAATAGATAAAGACTTCTGGAGAGATTTAATTTTGGCTCCCAGAAGGTTAAGCGTTAATATTTCAAGGGGAGGTAAAACGTAGAGCCATATTTTTATATTACAAAGTATCTGTTTACATTAGGAAGGTTTCTTTATTTCTCTCAGAAGATGGCAGCCATGTAACAGCTCTTATATAAATGCCCAGATTCATAATTCCAGGGTTCCTCTTCTGTGATGTAAAATTCCCCTTTTGGTACTTGTAGGTACCATCATCTGGCTCTCATCACATTGCTCTGGAGTGAGAGGAGTGTGAGGAAGTGATGTGGTAATTGCTCTAAGAAACAATAACCTGGCCAGGCATGGGGGCTCACGCCTGTAATTCCAGCACTTTGGGAGGCCGAGGCAGGTGGATCATCTGAGGTCAGGAGTTTGTGACCAGTCTGGCCAAAATGGTGAAATCCTGTCTCTACTAAAAATACAAAAAATTAGCTGGGCGTGGTGGCGGGAGCCTGTGGTCCCAGCTACTTGGGAGGCTGAGGCAGAAGAATCCCTTGAATCTGGGAGGAGGAGGTTGCAGTGAGTTGAGATCGTGCCATTGCACTCCAGCCTGGGCAACAAGAGGGAAACTTCATCTCAAAAAAGAAAAAAAAAAAAAAAAAAGAAACAAAAAAACAGAATAATCTGTCCTAAATGGAAATGTTGTGTTTGTTTTCAGGACAAAATGAATATATATATATTTAAAACTGATCATGTTCCAAATTAGAATTTAGGAGAAAAAGTATCTTTGAAAACAGAACTTTATTATACTTATTTTCAGGCAGATCAAGTCACTTTGATAGTCAATCAATAATCTTATTCAGCAAATTCTTTATCTTTTTGTCGTAAGATTTTGGTATAATAGAAAGGACAGTTTGTAGTATAAATGTAAGGCAACCTATAGAAAACAAAAATAAAAATCACTTACTTGATGTTATCAAGACAGCCTGATTCAGGTTTCAGTATAGCAGTATGATGAAACATTTTATATAAAGCAATCCCAAGGAAGATTACATTAAGCTGGAATGCAAAAGGTAGTGTTATGTAGCATAATTGGAGTAGGAAAAAAAAAAACAAATCTATTCTCTGTAACAGATGAGTTGTTCTGGGAAATTAGGTCTCAGTACACTTTTAGAGGAATTGGATCATAGATGACTGCCTAGTGTTTTAGTAAAGGCAAGAAGCCAGCTTTGACAATTGGGATACTACTGAGTTACAAAGCACTATTATGCCTGCTATGCCAAATCACACAAATACAAAATCAGCATCAGCTGGAATGATGCTGTGGAAATTGTGAAACAATTCAAAGTCTAGTGTATGTCAAAACAAAAACAATACTTTTTTAGGTGTGTTACTATTTCTACACTCTGAACATTTATCTAAATTTATTGTTTAGTGACACATTTTCAAATACTGTATTACAAAAATGCAAATACTAAAATCAATATATTTTTGTGTAGCTAGTTCAAAAGGATTATAAAATGTTGGTTAAATTCTGATGCTACAATAAACTAGGACTAAAGTAAAGGGAACCACCCGTGGTATTGCCATGTCACTGGAAACACAGAAAGCATAAAATTTAAAACAAAACAAAACAGAAAAACAGAAAGCTCTGATGTAGACTTCATATATCACACACAGGTAAACTGTACAAAAACCACATAGTGAGTTGCCCTTTACCACTTGATTAATTTATATATTCCACAACTTGGCAATAAAGGCGCTCCTGAAATTCTGTCAAAAATACATGTTCGCAACACTTTATCAATCATCCCCAAATCCAAAAAGTCTGCAAAATGAAAGTTATTTTAAAAAATCCATTCAGTGACCAAAAAGCCTAACATGAAGTAAATCTATGTGGTGGGAAAACCTAATTTGAATTGACATAAGGCTGTCCATGGTCTTTCCACTATTTGCTCTTACTTTTCCTTTTTTTTTTTTTTCTCTGTTGAAATATTGTATTTGATTACAGACTGCTGCCTAGTCTCTACTGTGAGTATTTATTGATGTATTTGATTTTGGGTAACTGCCTATTCCTCAATAGGGTTATTGTATATTATGCAGTGTATGTACCATATTATCTTTCCAAAGTCTGAAAACTTTGATTCCAAAATACATCTTGTCCCAAAGATTTCAGATAAGAAACTGGAGACCTATATTTATCCAAAGTCAGTAGGCTAACATTTTATTCACAAAATGGATAGCAAATTTGTATTTTTAAAATGGTAAGTATATAAGCAATTCTACTAACAGTTTTACCTAAATTAAGTTAATCCATTTTTGAAATCAGAATATTATGGATCTAAAAACAGAAAAGGAAGCATGATTCCAGAATGTATGCCTAATGCGATTGTGCCATTCTCAAGTAAAGTGTTAAAGTTTTGCTTTTAAATTTTAAAGTTTTCAAGATTCATTTAAAAAACAAAGCTGATAGGAACAGTCAGGTATTTTCCCACCTTTCTAAGTTATATCAGTTCCCAATTCAAATTATCCAAAAGAAAAATAATGGAAATACACTGTTGTCAACCTTAGAGTTATCCCTGTTCAACTATCTATGAAACCAAATGGATTATGTTGGATTGGACCCTTGAGTAGCTCCATAAGCTTTTGCAAATGCATATTTTCTTTCCCACCAGTTTTGATTAACTATTTTACAACATAAAATAGACTATAACGAGTGTTTAATTGCTTGAATTATGTTGGGTCAAATAAGTACATGCTTTCCCCAAATTAACCTCTGTAAATTAAAGACAGTCAGAACTGGGATAGTGAAAGTTTTATATCTTGAGCTGGGAAACACACAGTTAATTAGGAATTCTTACCATAATTATCAAGGTTGCTGGTCCTATAAAACTCCAAATGAAGTAGGTGTCAAGTCGGAGCCAACATCTGCAATGAAACACAAGGGAGAGAAGGCATTCAAGGACTGGGTATGGGACATACATCAAGAGTGAGCAAGTGACAGAGAAGAATGTGAGTTGCAAAGCATTCCACTGGGAGACAGGAAATATTACATTGCTTGTTCATTTAAATGCTGAATTATGTGCTCAATTTCTGACAGCACTATTGATGGAGTAAGATAATTACCCCTGGAGGAAGCAGGAAAAAATGGCACTGGGCCTATTTGCTCAGACCTTTTGTGTCTGTCATAGAAACTTAAAAAAAAAAGAGAGAAAGAAAAAGCCATACACGTAGCCATTAAATCGAGGAGCTTTAAGCTATCCTTTTCTCTTCAATTATGGTGCTACATAACCTGTCTATCAGCTGTCAGGCAAAGTGACATTTTCTTGTCAAGAAGATCTGAGGAAATGCAGTACAAAGAAGAAATAAATTTGGTATCAGAAGATTGAAGTTTAATTAGGTTGGGCAGCCAACCTTTGAGATTTCTGGAGTCTGAAAAAGTGCATTGTTACTGCTCATTCTTCTGGGGTTGCAAATGATCCTTAGCATCCCATGAAGTTGATTCATGACCCGGAAGTAAATTATTAATCACTTAATTTCAGCTACATTTAATACTCCCCCAATTCTTAAAACCTCTGGGAAATTACATTTTCATTCTTCAGGATGACAGGAAGACAAAATGGAAGTGACTAGTTATGAGAAAGATTAATGTAAATTTTGAACAAATTACATTTGATGTTAAAAATAATATCTTGAATTATTTGCCATTTTGCTATAGTTGAGGCATAAGAAGAAAATAACTCCAGTGGTAAATATTCAAGACTGGTTTGCTATATAATATAAACATGCAAATCCTAAGTACTCAAATATTTCTGTGATTATAAAAGTTACTTAAACCTAAGTAATAATGGAATAACAGAAAAACTATCAAGAAGGGAAATTAGAAATGCCTATCAAAAAAGGAATGAATAAATACAATATTTTCTATTCATATGATGAAATGTTATAAAACAGTTAAAAAGGAGGAAGTAGATCTACATATGTCAATAGGATAAATAAAAAAACAAACAAAGTTGGGGGCTGGGTGTGGTGTCTCACATCCGTAATACCAGCACTTTGGGAGGCCACGGAGGGCGGTTCACTAGAGCCCAGTAGTTTGAGACCAGCCTAGGCAACATGGCAAAACCTTGTGTCTGCAAAAATTAGCTAGGCATGGTGGTGTGTCCCTGTAGTCGCAGCTACTCAGGAGGCTCAGGTGGTAGGATCACCTAAACCTGGGTGGTTGAGACTTCAGTGAGCTGAAATCACAGCCCTGTGCTCCAGTCTGGGTGACAGAGTGAGACCCTGACTCAAAAAAAAAAAAAAAAAAAAAAAAAAGTTGAGTAAAAAAGTAAGGTACAGAATCTAAACTATATCAAATGTATATATAATATAGTGTGTATATATACATGTTAAATACACACACACAGACATTAAAAACTACACACAATACATTTTTGATGGATATATATATATGTTATTTTATTTAATGGGAAGAAAAAAAAAATCACCAAACTCATGTTAGTGGTTGCCTCTCACATAAGAATAGAGAGCACTAGAAGTGAACAAAATGGGCTTTAGCCATATGTTTTAGGTTAGTAATTACTGTTAGCAAATACACTAAAATGCTAACAGTTTTAACATCTGAGTAATGGAGGCAATGATGTTTATTATGGTTTTTGGCTTCCTTTACTTTGCTATAACTTGTAAACTTATTTTAAGAGCTAGATTTTTAAGTCAAAAAAAAAAAAAAAATAAGTCTTGAACCAAAACAGATTGCCTACAAAAAGCCCATTTTAAAACAATGAAGGGGTGAGCACAGTGGCTCACCCCTGTTATCCCAGGACTTTGGGAGGCCAAGGCAAGAGGATCGCTTGAGCCCAGGAGTTCAAGACCAGCCTGGGCAATACAGTGAGATCTCATCTCTACAAAGAAAAAAAATATTAGCTGGGGATCGTGATGCATGCCTGTGGTCCCAACTACTCGGGAGGCTGAAGTGGAAGGATGGCTTGGGCCCAGGAGGTCAGGCTCTGGTGAGTCATGAACCCGGCACTGTACTCCAGTCTGCCAATAGAGTGAGGCTCCATCTCAAACAAAAACAAAACAAAAACGGAAAACGAAGTCTGGCCTTCTTCTATTAAGTTAAATACATGTAAACTAATTTCAGTAGAAGTAGAATAGGCACTCTAAAAAGAAACTGACTACAAGTTCCCATTTTTTATGTAGACAAGATAATTTCTATATTCAAAATAAACACAATAATCCTGTTTGAAAAAATGCTATTAGTGAAGCAATCAATGTTTAAACACCACTGGTTTGTTTGGATAATTAGCTACCCTTTTGTGGTGGTGGTGTTCAAAAAACTTGGTCATATGAAATAGAAGTGTAGTGCTAAATATAAGCAGAAACAAACCAGAGAATTCAAGGTTGAAATATGAACATTGTCTTCATTCTGATTATAGGCTAGCTTGTCATCAACGTAATAAAAGAGAGAGACAGAGGGTGTATGTGTGTATGATAGAGAGAGAAAAAGAGAGAGCGACAGACGGGGGAAGAGAGAGAGAGAGAAAAAAGAAACTCTTGGGGAAGGAAGATTTTCAAAGGTCTGAGTTCTGAACAAATATCCTTTTTTCCCTCAGGGTAAAAACAATGAAGGAGGCTGGGCACGTGGCTCAGGCTCCTAATCCCAACACTTTGGGAGGCCGAGGTGGGCAGATCACTTGAGGTCAGGAGTTCGAGACCAGCCTGGCCTACATAGTGAAACCCCATCTCTACTAAAAATACAAAAATTAGCCAGGTGTGGTGCCTGTAATCCCAGCTAATTGGGAGGCAGAGGCAGGAGAATCTCTGGAATCTGGGGGCAGAGGTTGCAGTGAGCCAAGATCGTGCCATCGCATTCCAGTCAGGGCAACAAAACAAGACTTCATCTCAAAACAAAAACAAAAACAAAAAAACAATGAAGGACGAGACCAAACATGGACATTTTCCCAGACTAGATCAGACACACACACACACAAACACACACACACACAACTGCAGCCCATGAATGCTGCTGAAATTATAGCAACATGATACAATAGTAATAATACGTTTTAAGAATGACTTAATAATATAACTCTAGTTATTTTGTAGGTCAAACAAGTTTTTGAAAGCTAATCTGAGAACTAAAACACGTTTTCAGAAAAATTTTTAATAGGAAAATGTGCTTCACAATCTTCTATAGAAGATTATTTTACAAGTTAAGGAATCTTAAACAAATACCTTTATATTATTAACAGTTGTCTTGGACTAAGGGAATTTTAAAATATTAAATAATCTTACCAAATGTTTCAATAAAGTAAAATAGCATCATTAAATTATAGCCTTGCAAAACTTTGCTTTTTTGACAATGATCTCAGCTTAGCTAACGCTTTATTTGGAAATATGCTTTCAGCATAGTGAGATTTTCTAAATGTAAAAGGGCATTTCAAAATGATTATTTTTATTCTTTAAGAAACATTTTTATATCAGTTTGGCAAAATGGATTTACATTTCATTCGGAACTGAACAGTGAAAGAGGCAATATAAAATAAGTAAAATGTACTTAACAAATCATCCCTCCATGAGGGCTGCTGGGGCTTTACTCTTTTCTGGAAGGCTGTGTGGCAAGAATCCCTTTTCTAATTTGATTGCCATATGGCCACACCTGCTGTTGTTTCTGGCCACATGCTGGCTTTCTCAAAGCCTTCTGTATTTCCTCCTCTTCCTATTAAGTACCTTAAAAATTTGCATGATTCCTGTCCCAGTTCACTGTGTCTATGTTAAAACACTTCACTCAGCCTTTAAGGTGGAGAAGAATATTACATGAGGTGTATGTATACATGCCTGAGCACCTATATCCTACCTCAGAGTTATAAGTCTGACCATTCAATGACATTTAGATACAAGGTAAAAACACTGTTTAAGGTGAGACAAAGCTAGAAGAACAATTTATCACACTAAACACACTGAAGTCCAGCTTGTGAATGGTAAGATAGACCCGCTATTGAAGAATACAATTTATCTGAAAATTGCCTTTATCTATCTAGCAACATTTAATTTTTGAAATTAGTAATTTGGATTGGACATTCACATTTAATTTTTAAGATATGGCAATTTATTTTTTATAAATGAAATTCAATCATTGTATATCATCTATACATTATGTTTATAAAAGTACTGTAACAAAAGACATAAGAGACTTGAGAAAGCAGGTGCATTCTGACCACACTCATGTTTATTTGAGGCCATAGTAAAAACCTTTTGATACTAGATATATCCTATAATTCAAAGAAACACTTGTCATATACCACAAACCTTGACTTGACCTCCTTTTCATTTATCTAATATAAATATGTTGTTGAAATTCATTTTGTAGTATAATTTTTTTCAAATAATAAAAGTAACATATATTGTTAGCTACATGATGAAGTCTTACTGAATTATACAAGTTTATTGATTTCAAAACTCTAAAGGACTAGTGTTAACCCACAAGAATAAGTAGTCTTTGTCCTTGTGAATTACTCTAGTTCGAAATATTAACCAAAGTTTTTTGGGGCAATGTAAATTAGCAATATGTTTGTTTCACTTTCTACAGGATGCTAAATCACAGACTGAATTATTCTTGATGAGTATTAAATGTAACCAGTAAACAATCGTTGGTTACTATTAGATGATGAAATTCACAAGGCTTAATCATAGCAAGTTGTTTATGAGAATTTTTAATTATATAATATCTTTTTCTCTGTAATATTTGCTGACATTGTTATATTTGTAATATATATATTTATATGTAATATTATATATATTTATGTATTGATGTATTATAAATATATTTTTATAAAAATATAATATGTAAATATAATATTCATATTATATTTACATATATATATCTGGCAAGATTGAGAGAATAAGAAAGGAATAAACTGGACAAGAAAGAAGGACAAGAAGAGAAAAAAGGGACAGATATATATATCAAGTATAATAAATCTGGTCCTCAGTTTATTGCATAATACGATTGTTAGGGATTTTTTAATGCCATTTTCATCACAGCACATTCATACATCTAATATTGAAATACTTTGCAAGCAAGTGCATGAATTTTAAAAAAAGGTTGGTGGAGTGATACAGGGATGCAGTGAAATCAGTGGTGGTCAAGACTAGCATTTGAGGTTCTGCAACAGTTTTGGATCTTAGAATTAAACACTACCTCTAATATATCAAAAATAGATTGTGTTGTCTTTATTTCCTCAACATGTTATAGTTTTTAAAAGAATTTCATTTTTTTTTGGTAAAATGCATACTACATTCTATGATGGACTATAAAGGTAAGAATTATAACTATTATAATTTATTAATACTACTAAATGTTGAGTGATTGCCATGGTCTCATCTTAAGATGATATCATAAGAATTGTGTACAAGAAGCCCCTGTGACACACGTTTACCTATATCATAAACCTTCACATGTACCTCTGAACCTGAAAGGTCAAAAAACAACAAACAAACAAACAAACAAAAAAACCAAGAATTGTAATCACTACTCTAGTGAATGGTTGCTTTTTAATACAATCTATTTTATAATTAAAAACAATGTTGCTGATCATGTCTGTATTTCTTCATTTGTATCAGCCAAATAATAGTACCAGTAATAATAAAAGTTCTAATTTAATAAATACTTATCTATGCTAGTCATAGATGTCTAGCATATGCTTTACATATATACATACTGTTTACATACAAATATACACTTTATGTATATACTCTGATTCATAAATACACACACACACACACACACACACACAGAGTTTCAAACGTTGGAAGAGTCTTGCAAGGTACTTACAACAACTCCCATTTATGGATTAGGAATGTGATACTCGGGTAAATACACACAGACACATAGATAATAAGTAGTTGAGACTGAATTTTGTTCTAGTCTACCTGACTCCAAACTCACTGTGGCTGTTAGATGTTTCTCCAGAGAATAAAGATATAAATTATAAAACAACTAAAGGTGTAGCTTGGTTGATAATTTAAAATTCTCAATGAGTAGGTGAGAAATGTATATGCTGTATATAATGCACAGATTACTGAAACAGTTCTCAAGTCAAAATATCAGATCTTTCTAAATATAAGGTCATCTCGATGTTAGTGAAACTTTTAGTATTATTAAACAGCTTCACTGCAATATGATTTATATATCATAAATCATTTATTTAACAGAGTATAACTCCAAGGTTTTTAGTATATTTAAGAGTTGTGAACCCATCAGCAAATCTAATTTTACATTTTCATTTTACCAAAATGAAACTCTGTACCCACCAAAAGTCACTCCCCATTTTTGACCTCCCACTGCCCTACAATGACCCATCCACCCTCTCCCCAATTTTAGCAACGACTATATTTTCTGTCTTTAAAGATTTGCCTATTCTGGACATTTTATATATATGCGAACATATAATATATAGTCTTTTATAACTGGCTTTAATCACCTAACATAATAATTTTAAGGTTTATGTATTTTATGGCATGTGTTAATACTTCATTTTTATTGCCAAAAAATACTCATTTAGGTATTTCACATTTTATCTTTGCATCAGTTGATGGACATTGGTTATTCCCATGTTTTGGCTAACATAAATAATGCTGCTATAAACTCTTGTATACAAGTTTTAACGTGGTCCTTAGTTTTTATTTTTTAGTTTTTGATAAATACTTAGGAGTGGAATTGCTGGATCAAAACTATGTTTAACATTTTGAAAATCTGTGGAACGATTTTCTGAAGTAGCTAGCTACATCATTTGACACTCCCATCAGCAATACATGAGGGTTCTGATTTTCCACATCTTCAACAATGTTTGTCACTACGTACTTTTTAATGTAGCCATCCTAATCAATAAAGTCATGCTATATTATACATGATGCTCTAGATGTCTAATGATAGCTGTGGAAGTTGTTATACTTCTTTGATTCCAATAAGAACTCAGGTCCAATATTCAATTTTAAGTCTAGCATTTCATTGCATTTTAAAAATAACAGTACAGTGGTCCTGATGATCTCTGACATAATTCTAGTATGGATAACTTCTTAATAGAAAAAAATTATGCTCAACCCAGAATTCTTGTATATATGATGATAATTTTATATGTTCAATCAATCATTGGCTTTCTGGATGATAAAATGATGACACAATAACCCTTCAGCATTTACTACACATACACATAAAATGCTCTTGGCCTTGAATAAAATAGTATATAAACATATACATGTACTCCCTGTAGACATATTGAATGACGACCTTCATATGTCAATAACAAATACTTCTCCATTATCTGTACTATTTCCTACTGGCCAAGCTATAGTCAAACACACCTGGTGATAATATTACAGCAAGGCAGATGCTTTACGTCAACAAAATGTTATAAGAACATTTTATAACATCATATAATCATTGCTTAGAAAAATACTCCTTAAGTGAAAATATGATTTTCTATGAATTTGAAATGCTAAGGAATTGTGAACAAGGTAATTAAATAAATCTATGCATATAACTTGCAGGTACCATCGAGTTCAATGTTCCTTAACTAATCTCTTTCTTGAATAATACTCTAATCTGATATCTTTAAAAAATCTATAATCACTTTTCTACCTACATGATTATGCTGGTTAGATGATGAAGTGAAAATAAGGAAGTCTGGGGTCTTTTAACTAACAGAGGAGAGATTACCCCTTTTAGAGATACTCTTAAACTAATGAGCTGGAAAGACAAATGTAAAATTTAATAGATAATTTACAGCAATTTTCAGATCATAAAATTTGATTTCAATTATTTTTAACAGCTTGGCTATTCTTCTAGTACTCAAGAATATTCTGATCGATTATAAATGTTCATGACTTCATCCACATATTTAGAAACCACTCAACAATTTTTTAGCCCAGATTTTCTCTCCTAGACAATTCTCTGGGCTTAACCCCTTCCCAGTGTCCTCTCTCCCTCTTCCTGGTACCCACTTCTAGTTCCTTCTTCCAATCCACTCATGATGGTAACCACTGCTTTTCCATACATGAGATTGAGTGGAAAATGCTATAAACTATCAATGTGATTTTTTCTTTAAATAAAAATTTACTGTTCAAACAGTTTGCATGCTTTGGTAATATTGGAATAATTAAAGTTTAAATGAAGTGATTAGTTTCAGGTCATAAAACCAAAGTATTTAGCACTGAATTTCCAAATCTGTCCCATTTGAATTATTGTTAAGTCAATGCCAGCCTTCGCTATAGTTTTCTTCTGACAGTATCATATTGATGTCATCCCACTGAATATCCATATGAATAACAGTATGAGAGACATAAAAAGATATAAGAAAGAGGTAAATGAAAATAAATGCCCATTATTAACAGTGCAATTTATACCTGTGGTCTACTAGCAGAGTTTTTTTTTTTTTTTTTTTTTAAGATTATTGTTTTTTAAAATGGATTTTTAAAATATCTAATTATTTTAACCAGATGTTATTCTAAGTACATTCTTGAATATAATGTCAGTACAGATAAAAAGGTTTTGTTAAACAAATAATGGCTCCTTACAAGCACTGCAAATTGATGGCAAATTAAGCAACTTCTCAGAATCAGATTTGTATGCTTTGTGTGTATGTGTTTTATATAAAATAATAAATTCAATAGCCCTAACAACATTTCATAGAAAAACGTCAAAATCCATCAGCCAGATGGAATATGATATTTATCTCCATATCTGTAAAAATAGCATTTATTTAACCTACGAAACAATTTTATCTCTGATTTTATCTCCTACCATTAATATAATTCTCTATATTTTAGAAATGTAAGGTATTATTATTATATTAAAGGTTTCAGAAATAAAGCCTCATTGTCAGTATAATAAACAAATACATTAAGAGGAGAGAAAAGGGAGATATGTCTATTATCTGAATTATTATAATAGACATTCAATGGTTTTATTCTAGATGTAATCTAAGTGGGCAAGACTGAAGAATAAAAACTTAAGAATCATGAAGTTGCAAAAACAAGTAAAAAAGATTTCCAAGACATACAATTTTACTGTATTGAGCTTAATAATAATTTAAAGAAAATAGTTAACAATATTTCTCTGATTTCTGGCTAGTTCCACTGTATTATAGGCTGTGGACTATACATTTTCATACTTGGAAAAATCAGTGTAGTACATAGGAAGGTGACACTGCAAACAAACAAACTTGAGACAGCAGAGATGTGTGAAAAAAAGATGCACGTGGTGAGCAGGGAGTGGGAAATGTCATATTAAATAAAATAAAAGCAGGCCGGGCATGGTAGCTCACACCTGTAATCCTAGCACTTTGGCAGGCCAAGCCTGGCGGATCATCTGAGGTTGGGAGTTCGAGATCAGCCTGAAAAACATGGAGAAACCCCATCTCTACTTAAAAAATACAAAATTAGCCAGGCATGGTGGTGCATGACTGTAATCCCAGCTACTCGGCTACTCCGGAGGCTGAGTCAGGAGAATCGCTTGAACCCGGGAGGCAGAAGTTGTGGTGAGCCAACATCGTGCCATTACACTCCAGCCTGGGCAACAAGAGTGAAACTCCGTCTCAAAAACAAAACAAAATAAAAGCAATGCACAACAGCAGGAGAAACTGGAACAAAGACAGTCTCGATGATAAGAAACAAGATATATAATTCTATATACAGAAATCCTTTGAGTTGCATAAAAATTAATGGCTTATATTTTCATTGCGATGCCTTGATTAAACCCCGATGGAAACAATCTGGTTCACTTCAACTTTTCAAGTAAACACCATGGCTCAGTACTGGTTCTCTTTTCAGTATCTGCTTCTTCAGTGGGCAAAACAGCACTGTATAGATGTTGGACTGCGTGAATTCCGAAAAAGTAGAAGTTAAACATTTTTTACATGTATTCTGAAGGCTTCTCTGTGGACAATTTATTTAAAATGTACAACAAGACACTAAAATGTGTTATGCCTGCCTGTGAAATAATTGAAATAATGAAATTTTCTCTATCTTTTCCTCTTTATTTTCCATCTACCCTCCCTTTTCTCTATATCTGTTTTGCTTCTCTTTGTGTTGGAAAAAGTGATAATTGCAAAACTGAACTGTTATTAAGGCTTGTTTTAAATCAGTGCCTGGGAAATAAATTAGCCCCTAGTCTCACACAGTAATAATGTCAGTAAATGAGAGCTTCCAGTTATGGTGCAGGAAATTAAAGCAATGATGGCCAAAGCTTTAACAAAGTCACAAGAGACTACATATTATTGATTCTAAGAAAAGATAGATTTCTACTATCCAAAAAATGACATCTGTCTCAAAGTAAATGACTAAAACACAAACCAAACAAATTGAATGAGTTCAGTAACAGGACAATTTCCAAATACCTAAGGAGAAAAAAAATAATGTAAAAGAAAAATATAATTTGGAACTTCAAGAGAGCAAAATGGAGCTACTTAGCAACAATATTTGAAATACTATAAGGTCACAGATAACTATATTACTCAATTTCGTGGTAGAAAATGCATTGAGAAAAATGTAAAGTCCCATGATCTAGGTGAAATGACTGCTAGGGGCTTTCTTTTTTGTTTCGATGAAAATATTCTAAAATTAGACAATAGTGATGCGTACATAATACCATGAACATCCTAAAAACAACTGAAGTGTATGCTTTAAAAGACTGAATTTTGTTATATGAATATATCAAAGATATTATTTAAAAAAACAAATAAATCTATATCAATCTAACACCCCTCCCCTAAGATATCTTTAGGGACAACCTCAGATAATGTGTTTTGTTTGTTTGTTTTTTGTGTTTTTTTTTGCTAATCCTAGTCTGTATCACAGATGTCACTGGAATCAACAGAAAAAAATCACAGACTTGATTACAATTCACAAAGGTGAGATTAAAAAAATAATAGTTATTGGCATATTTAGACAAATAGTTTTATACAGCCTGTCAGTGTACTCAAGACAAAGACTAGACAAATGGTTTTATACAGCCTGTCACTGTACTCAAGACAAAGACTCAACGTGAATAAGTCTTCTTTTAATTGTAGTGTTGGTGCCTAAAATAGCATAGTTCACATATGCTGTTTTAACTATGCTCCCAATAATTCTGGCGTCCTCTTCTTGTCGTTCCCTTTTTATGAATCCTCACTTCTGAGAAGCAAGCTGTTTTACTGCCAGCATGTTCAGACTGCTGATTGCCGGTGGAAAGTCATGAAATTTGGCTTATTAACTTCTGTACAAATTGAAGTTATCTAACCTCATCTGAGCCTTCACTGCTGCTTGAAAATCTTTTTATTAATATCTAATTGGCTCCTTAGCACATTTTCCATAGTCTTCATTTCAAAGCTTTTCAAATCCGTTCTCTTGACGTGACCTCACCTATTCACTCAATAGAAATCAGCATCTTTTACTTGATGGAAAAGTTCCTCTGCTTCAAAATGTACCTTGCCTGTCCTTTTCTTCACACTCACCTCAAAAAAGTGAGGTCATTTTACAGTTTCAAAAAAAAAAAAAAATTCCTAGTTTATTTGAAATAACCTGACTTGGTTTATCTCACATCTGCTACCAACTAACTCTATAACCACAGGCAATGCAATTAATTAATCTAGTATTTTATTTTCTCACCTGTAAAATTAGTGCCATGGACTTTGCAAATTCTAAGACCACTTTTATTAATAAATCAAGAGTTTCCTAATCTTGTGTTGAGTCTTGTGTCATTCTAACCCCCAAGACTTTTAGCTTTTATTTGGCCCATATGTACCATAAGGAATTTTCTCTCTACGAATCTCCTCCTATTAATTTGATTCTTCTCACCCTAGATATGCTTAAGACTTCATATTTAAAATCTTCCTTCATGATTATCACATAAGTTAATATTTTCACTATTTTTCAATCAACTTACTTCCAGGTGTACATAACACTATTACTACTGACTTATCTCTTCACACCTCCCAATTTGACTTCTGCTTCCAGTACTTTGCAAAAATGGCTGTTGCACTACTTGGGAGGCTGAGGCAGGTGGATCACTTGAGCCCAGAAGATCCAGCAGCCCAGGCAACATAGAGACCCCGCCTCTTAAAAAAAAAAAAAGACTTGTTTTAGAGGTCAAATGGTTTTTGTTTTTGTTTTTGTTTTTTACTTAAGTTAATTTTGACATAAAACACCACTGATGGTGGTTTTTTGTTTTAGTTTTGTTTTGCTTCTTAGAGATGAGTTCTCACTCTGTCATCCAGGCTGGAGTAAGGTGGCATGGTCACAGTTCTCTGTAATCTCAAAGGCTGGGCTCAGGCGATTCCCCTGCCTCAGCATCCTAAGTAGCCTTATAGACATGCACCACTGTGTCTGGTCACTGATGGTGTTTTGAAACACCATCTTGAGACTTTCTTCTCCCTTGCCTTGAATCTGAACCTCATGGTAATCTTTCTAAGCCTCTGCTTACCTCTTCTTTTTCTCTACTTGTAATTTTTCTCCTGAGGCTATGTTCTAAATATGATTATTCATCAGAGGTCTATCTTGGTTTACTTTCTAATCTTCTCATAAAACTTTGATTTACTCTGGAGATCTCAACTGTTATATGCATGTAGATTACAAACATATTTTTCTCTGAACTCCATGCTAATATGCTTCACATCTTGATAGGTATGTCTTAGCAATTTAAAGCTATGTTGAAAGCAAAATTCATCACTCTACATCAACGTCTACCCAGGAAAAAAGGGGAAAAAACACAGGCTGCCCCTGCTCCTATACTCTTTCTGTTGATGACATAAAAAGGCTTTCCAGTGACTTGAACTGACCTGTCAGGAAGAAGAGAAGCCAGCAATGTCAGGGACTGCACGATCCTATACTAGCACACAGCTCTTCATACAGCTAGTTCTTCCTTTGACTAATGTCTTAATGTTCTGAAGAAAAATAAAATTATGATCTCTTCCTAATTACACAAGGTTATGATGTGGATGTGGAAAAATTATACTGTTTTAAAACAGCATCGTGGTAAGTCTCAAGGTATCTTTTTCTTTTTACATCGTAACCAAAGTATAACCATGGATTGAATTATACACATTTGCTGCTCAGTTTCTTCATTTATTGCTGTGAGGTAATATAAAGACCTTAGCTTCCAAGAAAATCCAACACTTTTATTTCACCTAGATTTAAACAGAAAGAAAACAATAAACTTACACTTTATCTGTTCCATAACTCCTGTAGTCTACTGCAGCTGACACAGCCACAATGAGTGCAGGCATCCCATAGCCGACCAGATAAAAGTATTTCCTACGTGAATGTTCACTCTCAAAAACCTCCACCAGCATGATATAAAGCTGCACCCCCTCCAGGAACATCCAAGTGAAGGCAGCCAAGAAGAAGAAATGTAAGAGGGCAGCGAAAACAGCACAGGCAATCTAGGAAAAGGAATAAATGATTTAGTCAAATCACTACCACATGGGATACTGGTCAACTGCCATAAAACCAAATTAAATATTTACCGAAACTGCATTACAATAGGTCTGCAAAATAATCATCTAGGGAAGATTCTTAAAACACAGATATTAAAACTAACATACTTAAATATAATCTACCTTTGAAAACGGCCTTTAACATTAATAATGGCTTATGGATGATAGCATATCATCAGAATAAAAAAATATACTTAGGAAAAATTCTAATAAGAGTCTATGAATAACTATTCCTGAGAGATGAGCATAAATATTTTAAAATAGATTTTAAGAATTTTTTCTCTTGGCCATATTCATGAGTTAGAGTTAGAGTTAGAACATACTAACCGAGTAAGTTCTTCAATAGTCAATGAAAGAGAAACATTAAAACTAAGAGGAAAATTAAATAGTGTAGTTAGTTGCAGTCTTTTCATGATGAGATTATTACTGTTTGTTTGTTTCATGATGAAATTTATTAGTAATTGTTTATTTCTCCCTGCCTGGTATCAAAAAGGATTTAAGGTGGTGGTGGAAAATTCATGGTGAACACGAATAAAAATGGATCTACTTAAATGTTCCCAAACTGCTTTCTTTCTTTGATTTTTTTGTTATTGTACTAAATATTGGTTTAGACAAGCTTCGTCAAAAAAGGCAGCCAGTTCTCATTTTTGTATATTTTCTAAAGTACTACAATTTTCAGCTGACCAACTATCAATTTCTTACCCTTATGTCAGTTCCTGAATTCTCATTTCTTTGAGTTCTTGTTCCTTATAGGAAGCCCTGATTAAAATCTATAACTGCTACTGGAAAAGGGCAACAAACTTACAGAAGTTATCAGAGTAATAGAAATTCATTGGGGAGTATAATCTCTATGAAATGAGACAAAAGGGCAGGTGAAATTTTGGGTTACAAAGATGACAATGAAGGAGAGATCAGGAAGTCTTACATCTGAGGAGCTAGAAAGAAAGCTGGTCCTAAACACTACGTGGAGTGCAGAAAAGGACACCTCGCTAGCAAGGAGAGTAAAGACAAGTTTTGCTGAGCTGCACTCTACCCATGTTTTTCATATCAATCATTGTTCTCTATATTACTTGTTAGAAATGAGTTTTGTGTAGTCTGCAATATTTGGCGAAGTTTTTCATACCATATGTAACATCAGGAAACAAAAATAAGAATAAGGTTTCTAAATGAAAAGAAATCACACAGCATTTGAATTGCAAGCTAACAAGAGAATAAAATGATATATTCTTGGAAAATAACACAATTTTCCATTTCTTGCTTTTTTTGAGTTGGAACTTCAACTATTAATTTTTGTTATCATAAGGCTTTACTTTTTTGGGGAAAGAAATGTGTACTTTGATTGCTTATTCATAGGTATGCATTTATGGGGAAAGCTGTCACATTAGTATATGATACCCAATTAAAAATATAATCACCATAATTGTACCCTTTACAGTCATTAATCATGAATGTGTAATCACAAACATGAATCCAACTGCATTTTTATTGTAAAGTACTCCATACATATGGACACATACCAGAAAACAGCATTAAGTAAGCGAACTATTTATTATGCTCAAAAGTCTTCTACAAAATGAAACTTTTCTGCTCATTTGCAATTTTACTCATGATAAAAAACTTGTATCATGTGCATAAATCTTAAGTAAACTGAAACTGGCTCACAAAAATTATAAGTGGGCATAAAGTCTGTGTAATATTAAGATACTGTCTATTATTTACATTTTCTGTTTGGTTTTACCAACAGTTGACTAGTGCTGTTCTTTTTTTTTCTTTTCTTTCCCTTTTTCTCTTCCTCCTTTCCTTGATACGAGTAAATGTAGGGTGCAATAACGTGTAAGGTTAGCACTTAAAGACATGACCAGAACTCATCCAAATATAAAGTGCCAAACAAAAATTGGGAAGAGTTTACATATACTAAAAATGATTTGCAGGTTGTACTATTTTCCAAAATACATCAATTAGAAAAACTTATTTTAGACCTGCAGATTTTAATATAATATTGGCTATTTTTAAGGCATATTACAAACTTTAAAACATTATTCTATTAATTGGAAAAAAAGATATTCTTTCATTTTCTAAATAATTTTACCAAAGTTTCCTCAATATTGAGCCCTGTGGTTAAAACAAAAGAAAAAAAAATGACAATATGTAGTTCCTTAGAAAAACAAGTTTATGAAATAATTTCTGAAGAAATGTACATCTCCTTCATTGCTAATGGGAACACAAAATGGTACAGCCACTTTGGAAGACAATTTGTCAGTTTCTTTAAAGCTAAATATACTCTTACCATGTGATCCACAAATTGTGCTCCCTGGTTTCACCCAAAGGAGTTAAAAACAGGTCCACACAAAAACCTGCATACAAATGTTTATAGCAGCTATCTTTGTAATTGACAAAAGCATAACTGACATCTTGGAAGTAATATCTCATCAGACAATGAGATACTATTTAGCACTAAAAAGAAATAAGCTATCAAGTCACAAAAATGCAAGGAGGAAATTCAAATATATATGACAATTTGAGAGAAGCCAAGTCCAGGCATGGTGCTTCACATCTGTAATCCCAGCACTTTGGGAGGCTGAGACAGGTGGGTCGATTGAGTCCAGGATTTTGAGATCAGCTTGAACAACATGGTCAAACCCTGTCTACTAAAAATACAAAAAATTAGCTGGGCGTGGTGGCAAATGCCTGTAGTCCCAGCTACTCCAGAGGCTGTGGTGGGAGGATCGCTTGAGCCTGGGAGGTGGAGATTGCAGTGAGCCAGGATCATACCACTGCACTCCGGCTTGAGTGACAGAGTGAGACTTTGTGTCAAAAAAGAAAAGAAAGAAAAATGAAAGAAAGAAAGAAAAGAAAGAAAGAAAGAGACAGAGAGAGAAAGGAAGGAAGGAAGGAAGGAAGGAAGGAAGGAAGGAAGGAAGGAAG